>NC_143148.1:30057338-30357500 GCF_059928025.1 Delphinapterus leucas
TAATTATTTATTTTATTCTATTTTATTGGAGTATAGTTAATTTACAATGTTATATTAATTTCTGCTATACAACAAAGTGATTCAGTTATACATATATATACATTCTTTTTCATATTCTTTTCCATTATGGTTTATCACAGGATATTGAATATAGTTCCCTGTGCTATACAGTAGGACCTTGTTGTTTATCCATTCTCTATATAATAGTTTGTATCTGCTAATCTCAAACTCCCACTCCATCCCTCCCCAACCCCCGCAAAATGTCTGTGTATTTAGAAAAGTAATTACGTTTAATTTAAGAACTAGATTTTTATCACTCTTTTGCATTTTTAATTTGTTAGGTACTCCCATTCAATCAACCCTTGGTGCCAATGGAGTTTTATTAGACAACCAGCCTGTAGTCAAAAAAAGGCGGGGAAGGAGGAAGAATGTAGAAGGTGTTGACATCCTCTTTTTCAACAGAAATAAACCACCTAATCATGTAAGTAAAATAATGCTTAAAAACTACTGATTCTTGAGTCCAAAATTCAATTCTAGTAAATATACATATTGCTGTTTGTGAATGTTTTGTAGAATAATAAAGATAATTAGAAAATTAGGAGTATGCTATATAGCTTTAGATTGTATCTCAGTAGAATCCAGCACTGGCTAAGATTCATGAAAATTTTAAATTTGAAAGATTTAGCTGACCTTTAAACAACTTTTTTTTTCCTCTTCAAAAAGAATTGCTTCGTTGGACCAAAATCAGAATGCTAAAGCATGGAAATAAAATTGTCATTTGATGTTTTTCTACAGGTTACGTTAGGCTTAACCACCTCACAGATTTCTACAGGGATAAATCCAGCACTATCCTATACTCAACCTCAAGGAATTCCTGATACAGAAAGTCCCGTTCCAGTTATTAATCTTAAAGATGGGACAAGACTTGCAGGCGATGATGCACCGAAGAGAAAGGATTTGGGAAAATGGCTTAAGGAGCACCCAGGTTATGTGGAAGATTTAGGAGCTTTTATTCCTGTAGGTGATGCCTTATAAAACTTGGTATATTTTACTTCTGTGATTGGTCACACCTATAATGATGAAGCATAAATTCTCACCCACTTATATGTTCTGCCCAAGATTTAGGAAAATTAGCAGAAAAAAATAATGACTGTCTTTCGATACAATACAATATCATTTTCCATTTTTCCATTCTGCATTCAATAAGTGTTTAAGTAACAAAAATTACCTCTCATATACAGAGTACTATCATAGACCCAATGAATATTGTAAAGTTACAAAACTTGCAATCTTTTCCCACAAATAATTTGTTTTAAAATAATAAAAATGATCATAGTAAACATTTATTGAGACTTAGCTGTGTGCTTGGCTTTATACTTAGCATGGATTACCTAATTTAACACCCCCTAACTTTATCAGAATGGCATCATTATAACTTTATAAAGAAATGGAAATACTGAAATTTTAAATATTGGGTTGGCCAAAATGTGCCTTCGGTTTTTAAGTAAAAATAAAAGACACACTTTTCATTTTCACCAAGAACTTTATTTAACAACATATTCACCATTTTGTTCCACTACCTTCTGCCATTTTTCAGGCAACTTCATAATTCCATCTTCCCAAAACTTTTTATCTTGTTGAGCAAAGAACTCTTCCAGGTGCCTTTTATAGTCTTCCAAGGAATTGAAATTTTTTCCATTAAGAGAATTTTGTAAAGACCAAAATAAATGGAAATCTGAAGATGCAGTGTCTGGTGAATATGGTGGATGAATCAGAACTTCCCAGCCAAGCTGCAACAGTTTTTGCCTGGTCATCAAAGAAACATGCGGTCTTGCGTTATCCTGATGGAAGATTATGTGCTTTCTGTTGACTAATTCCAAACACTTTTCATTGAGTGCTGCTTTCAGTTGGTCTAACTGGGAGCAGTACTTGTTGGAATTAATCGTTTGGCTTTCCAGAAGGAGCTCATAATAGAGGACTCCCTTCCAATCCCACCATATACACAGCATCACCTTCTTTGGATGAAGACCAGCCTTTGGTGTGGTTAGTGGTGGTTCATTTTGCTTGCCCTACGATCTCTTCTGTTCCACATTGTTGTACAGTATCCATTTTTCATCTTCTGTCACAATTTGTTTTAAAAACGGAACGTTTTCATTACGTTTAAGTAGAGAATCACATGCGGAAATATGATCAAGAAGGGTTTTTTCTGCTTAACTTACATGGAACCCAAACATCAAAGCGATTCACATAACCAAGCTGGTGTAAATGATTTTCAGCGCTTGATTTGGATATTTTGAGTATGTCCGCTGTCTCCCGCGTGGTATAATGTTGATTGTTCTCAGTTAATGTCTCAATTTGATCACTATCAATTTCAACTGGTCTACCCGACCATGGAGCACCATCCAGCGAGAAATCTCCGGCACGAAACTTTGCAAACCACTTTTGACACGTTCGATCACTCACAGCCCTTTCTCCATATACTGCACAAATCTGTTTTTGTGTTTCGGTTGTGTTTTTACCTTTCTTGAAATAATAAAGCTTAATATGCCGAAAATGTTGCTTTTTTTCTTCCACCTTCAGTATTAAAATGGCTACGCAAAAATTCACCAATTTTGCTAAGTTTTTTTTTTAAATGCACGCTGATATGAGAGCTGTCACAATACAGTCTAACGAAATTGTTTCGAATGAAGTTAAAGACAACTAAGTGCTACTAGAGCCATCTTATGGAAAACACCAAATGAACCTTTTGACCAACCCAATAAATAGTGCAAGGCCACACAGCTAATAAGTCTTAAATCCACTGTTCAAACTGCTACACTTAAGATCTCATAAGAATACACCTTCTGGTTCTCGTCAGGTGCATGGTTTATATTAGTCAAAGAGGAGAACAGATATATTAATTTGCATTTTTCTTATCCTCTGAAATACTTTCTACTCACTATCTTATGGGCGTATGTCTTTCTTACTCATAGAAATCTATTATTTAAGTTTGTAATGCTTTACTGTCAGATGCTGATGTACCAAATTTTGTATCAGTCTCCCTTGATGTTTCTATATATTTTAGAAGGTAAGAGAGTAATGGCATATCCTCTGTACAATGAAGTTAGTGGGTTTGTTCTATCTGCTTCCATTATGAAGATTAATTGGATAACCCATTGAAGTCGTCCCCTACCCCATGAACTTCTTGAGGGCTGTCCTATTCACCTTGTATCCCCAGGACTTAGCACGTAATTCCTGCTACAGAGGATGGTATCTAGCTCCTTGTAAATGTTTACTGAGTCAGTGATTTAAAAAATTAAAAATGAAAGTCTTTTGGAGACTAAAAAGTGCTATATAAAGGTAAAGTGATTGTTATTTTATTAACAAAAAAATTCATTACCTTATTTTTTCATGCAAAAGAACCACAGAAGCTCCAGTCCCTAGAATGTGACTGTAATATATATTTTTATATACTTGTATCTGTAATATATATTTAGTTTAATATTTTACATTGCTATTATTGTCCTCAAGAGATAACCTGGTAGTCTAAAATAGGGAGCCTCAGTCTTGGCTTTTGAATGCCTTTCATATCCCTAATTTTTTCAAAAGATGCCACAAATTCTCAAATAAACTTTCTCTTAATTCTTTTGATTTAAAAAAAAAAGCACCAAATAAAGCTCTTGTAACTATGAGGGGAAGGGTTGTCAGTAAGGTGAGCAATCATAAAATGAGTATTGCAATTCTAAAAATAATGAGAATTGTTAGTTTAACCCTATACTTATTAACATGTTAGAAAATACCATTTATTCAGTCAGTAAATTTTTATTGAGCAACTATTATGTGCTAGTTACTATTTAAAGGGATTTAGGATAAAACAGTGAACAATATAAAGTTCTTGCCCTCATGGCAGTTATGCTCTAGTCTCTGAAGATTGTCATACCTTTCTCTTACCACTGCAAAGGAATCTTTATTACTTTTTTTTTAACTTATAGGAGTTCATCATTTTCCCTGCAAATAAACCTTTTGTCCTAATTTTTTATATAACTTTATTATTAAGATTTTAAAACATTGTTATAAGTAGCATTTGTTGGAGTACAGAATACAAGATAACAACTGGTATGATTTCCAAGGGCACTTTACATTAATGGTATATTGGATCTCACACTTTGCTGTGATATCTCTACAACAAAATGATCATAACGTGGTATATGTACTATACCAGTGGTATGTATAAACTGCCATGGAAACTGATAAAAGAATAATTACTCTGCCAACGCAGAGTATCTGGGAAAAGATAGAAAATAGAGCTGACATGACTGGTGGAAGATAAAAGAATAAGTAGGCATTTGACCAGGTTAATACTGGTCAAATGCCTACTTATTCTAGGCAGGATAAGAGGAGGATACTCTAGGCATTACAGAACAATTATGAAGAGAGTCTAAAAAGGATATAGTCATAAAACAGTGACTAGTCTGATATTCCAGAGTATGTGAGGGAATGAGTGGGGTAATAGTAATTGGATAGAAAAGGTGAATTCAGTCCAGGCTGTGATGGGACTGGTATGCCATGCTGAAGAGTTTGAGCTTTAGTCTGTTGGAATTTCTAATTGTTTAGAAATGACTACAGACATCAAGCCTTACTTTGTTAACTGTTGTTAACAGAGGTGAGCAGCATGGTTTGATAGAGTTTTTATTGCCACCTGCTAGGTGCATGACCTTGAGGAAGGTATCTTCTCTGAGCCTTGATTCCCATTTGTAAAATAAGAATAATATCTTTGGGGGACTTCCCTGGTGGTCGAGTGGTGAAGACTCTGTGCTCCCAACGCAGGGGGACCTGCGTTTGATCCCTGGTCGGGGAACTAAGATCCCACATACCGCAACTAGAGAGCCTGCGCACCGCAGCTACTGAGCCCGCGTGCTGTACAGCCCACCCGCGCACTCTAGAGCCTGCACGCCGCAATGAAGACCCAGAGCAGCCAAAATAAATAAATACATTTTTTTAGAAAAGAATAATATCTTTGAGTATTGTGAGGATTATGTGAAAAGAGATAAAGTTTATTAGTGAGATGAAGAGAAATGAAAGCCACTAGTACACATATAAATGCTATCAGAGCACTGAGAAAAATCTGATGTTTCAGGTGAAATTCATCAGGAGAAAATGTAAAGAGGAAGCTCTTCCAGCATTATTAGATAACTCCTTCAAATAACACTCTAGAAATACAGTGATCTTTGAGGGCATTTAAGGAAAGAACTAGCAATGTCCTCCTCATTTCAGGAGCCTACTTTCATACAGAAAGATAATACTGATCATTATTAATTGCCTTGAATAATTGTTTAAATATATAATTTGAGGAAAAGGTTCATGTAACATTGTCTTATTCAGCATTTTTATTAATAAATATAAAAATATTTAAACCTTAAATATTTTAAACATATAGCTATGGGGTAAATTCTTTAATATGATATATTGAAGGTATGTGATAGAATATATATGATATAATATAAATCTTCAATATATAATATAAACAGTTGATCCTTGGACAGTATGGGTGTCAGAAGTACTGATGCATGCCACCCCCTCAGCCAAAAATTTGAGTATGACTTTACAGTTAGCCCTCCGTGTCCTCAGTTCCGCATCCCTGGGTGCAGTCAAGCATGGATCGTGTAGTCCTGTAGTATGTATTTATTGAAGAAAATCCACATATGAGTGAGCCTGCACATTTCAGACCCATGCTATTCAAGGGTCAACTGTATTAATATATCTTATCTATAACATATCTTCAATTTTATATGACTAAATTTCTTGGATCAGCTTATTTGTACTAGTTGCACAGTTAGATTTTCAAGCCATTCCTTTGTCCATGTATTTTAGAGAATGCAGCTCCATGAGGGGAGACCCAAGCAAAAAAGGCATCGTTGCAGAAACCCCAATAAACTAGATGTGAATAGTCTCACTGGAGAAGAACGTGTTCAGCTGATTAACAGAAGAAATGCCAGAAAGGTATTTATATATTTGTTGTTAATTTTTCATGTTGATTCACTGCTTAAGAGATCTCTAGAACAGTACTTCATTATGCAGTATTTTCTAACAGACCTGGTTGGGTTAAATGTAGAAGATTTGCAGGAAAAGACATGGACTACAATTTTATGCAGTCTAATTTCAAATCCCACATCTTTGTCTAAGCTGTTGAATGAAATAAGCAAGTTAGTTTACATTATCTGTGCCTAAGCAGTGGCCCTGAGCAAGAGCACTACATGTAAGTCAGTGGTTCTCAAAAGGGGGCACCTTTGTCCTCCAGGGGACATTTAGCAACGTCTGGAAATATCTTCGGTAGTCACAACTTTGGAGTAAGGAGGTGGGTGTTGGGGAGGTGGTGAGCAGGGGAAGGATGCTAGTGGCATCTAGTGGATAGAGGCCCAGAATGCTGCTATACCTCCTGCAGCACAGGGGCCAACCCCTACAACACCAGTCCAAAATGTCTGTAGTGCAAAAGTCGAGAAACTCTGTTGAAAAGGGGACACTATTCTCATCATGGCCATTATAGATTTATATATTTGTCACGTGATTTTCCATCATTTGGCTGTTAAGTGTCTCGTTCTATCAAAATGGGCACATTACATAATTTTCTGATAGATGGAAATAAAATGTCTTAAACAAAGGTACCTTATGCACTAATAGTATCCCTGTGTTTACCTTCTTGCTTTATTGATTGATGAATGGTAACAGTCAGGTTTTTCCAAAGTCTATTTCTGAACCAAATGTGGCTCAACATTTGTTTTCCCAAATTGTGTCTGTTTCATGTTTGGATTGGTATATGTCTCTTTTACCTCCTAAAGTAAATGATGGAACACTTGTGGCACCCTTTTGTAAGTTCATAGCTTTGACATTTTTATTGTTTTCTATTCTGATGAGCAAGCAACAAAATAAGTAAGAAAGAAGAAATGGCCTCAGAGTAAGAACAGCACATTTCTCACTGAGTTCCTTCACTCACAAATTAAATTACCCTACAAAGGTCACATTAATTCCCTAGTTCTGTCTTGCTCTCTGTTAAATGACCTCACTGCTAGTATAAAAATACATGAAATCATTTGACTTTCTCAGAAGAAATACTGAAATTGGAAGAAAACTACTTTTAAAATAACAATTGTCTTAATATTATCATATGCACTCATTAAAATTAATACTGATTTTTCCCCAATTTTGTAGAGATAGCTTATTCAGCTTTTGTTAGTGCTTTAAAGTGATGTCATAGATGTATTAGGGGAAGAACAAGATGACATTTTAGTTGCATTTTACTTAATTTTATGCTTGCATAGATTGTGTTACAAATCTTTGCACTTCATCTTATAATGAAATTAGCATTTCTAGATATGAATAAATTTCTCTTAGCCAGTTTTAAGGAAATGGAACCAGTTTTTAAATTTTTACTTGTTAGGTTTAACATTAAACACCCTAAATTTTATTTTTCATTGTTGTAACCTGATAAAAGTCCTGTTCATTTCCTTTAGTTTGTAGATTTCTTTATTGTTCTGAGTTTCTAGAGTGCAGACTTGAGGATTGATCAGTTACTAAGGAAAAGATCCACTTGCTGAATCCCATAAACCATATAGAGGGCCTCCAGTGTAAACTGGAGCTTAATGAAGGTCATAATAAAAAGGAGATGGCAACAGAAACTTGAGAGGCTAAGTAAAGATTATAGGAAATACTAGATAAGAATACCTATAGGTATTATAACTGGCCATATTAAACCCTGTCTACATCCTAACAAGATATAGTATGTATTCATTCAAAAAGGTGTGGAAAAAGGAATTATTCAAGAAGTGTCTTTAGACTCCAAAGGAACATTAAATTGGTAGGTTCAAATCATTTAAACATTTAAAGGGATATGTATATTTTTATACTTTTAGGGTATCAGTTTACATAATAGATAAGTGCATGGGTTTTTGAGACCTGAGTTCGAAAGCTGATCCTAACACTTACTAGCTAGCTTTAGGCAACTTGTATAACTTCTCTGAGGCTTAGTTCCTTCATTTGAAAAGTAGAAATAATACCTTCTCAAATGGATGTAGTGAGTACCAAAATAAATTATGTACTCTAAAGTCTTTAGCACAATAGTTGGTAATATGATAATAATAATAATAGCTTATATTTATTATGTGCCAGAACCTTTGCTGAGGCACTTGAATTATCTCATCTTCATAAAACCCTATGAGGGAGGTGTTGTTATCTCCATTTTGCAGATCAGAAAACTGAGGTTCAAAGAGATTTACTGATTTACCCTAGTTCATGTAGGTGGTAAGTCTGACTCCAAAGGGTATACTCTTAACTAGGCTACACTACCTACCCAACATAGTAATTTCACAGTAAATGGTAGTTATTTATTTTACTGTTCCAGTAACTCAAAAACATTTAAGGGACTTCCCTGGTGGCACAGTGGTTAAGAATCCGCCTGCCAATGCAGGGGACACAGGTTCGATCTCTGGTCCAGGAAGATCCCACATGCTGCGGAGCAGCTAAGCCTGTGTACCACACTACTGAGCCTGCGCTCTAGAGCCCACGAGCCACAACGACTGAGCCCGCATGCCACAACTACTGAAGCCCGCACACCTAGATCCCGTGCTCCGCAACAAGAGAAGCCACCACAGTAAGAAGCCTGCGCACCGCAACGAAGAGTAGCCCTGCTCGCCGCAACTAGAGAAAGCCTGCCCGCAGCAACAAAGACCCATTGCAGCCAGAATTAATTAATTAATTTTAAAGAAAGAAAGACATTTAAAATTTACATTAGCACATGTTTATATAGTATATTAATAGTTCTTGTGGATTGTGGTAGTCCTTTTTAATGTAATAAAGATTGTCAAAAGTGGTTCAATGAATACATGTGTTTTAAAAAAATAAACTCTGTACAGCACAGAATAAAAGCAAGAAATGTCTTCATATTTAATAGTGCTTTTAAGTGTCTAACAATCTGTTTTTCATTTATAGGTTGGAGGTGCCTTTGCTCCCCCTCTGAAAGATTTATGTCGGTTCCTGAAAGAAAATACAGAATATGGAGTAGCTCCTGAATGGGGAGATGTTGTTAAGCAGTCTGTGAGTATTTCATAAATACTAATTCAGACATCATTTTTAAAATTAGATGCCATTTAATTATAACTTAGATTAAATTTTAAGTTAAGAATTAACAAAATAGGGCTTCCCTGGTGGCGCAGTGGTTAGGAATCTGCCTGCCAATGCAAGGGACACAGGTTCGATCCCTGGCCCAGGAAGATCCCACATGCCATGGAGCAACTAAGCCCATGCACCACAACTCCTGAGCCCATATGCCACAACTACTGAGGCCCACGCACCTAGAGCCGATGTTCTGCAACAAGGGAAGCCACGACAGTGAGAAGCCCACGCGCAGCAACGAAGACCCAACACAGCCAAAAATAAATTTATTTTTAAAAATTAACAAAATATTCCAAGAATATGTGAAGGTATTTTTTAGTTCACAATTTTTGTTTTGCAGAATATGTTACAGATTTCTCAGATGCTGTTGAGTTAGAATGCAGAATCAATATTTGCTGATTTGTGTTTATTTTAATCTCTAAGATACTATTTGAGCAATACCACAATGAATAGTCAAAAGATATTGGGCGGCAGGGGCAGGATTCTCTGGCGGTCCAGTGGTTAGAACTCTGTGCTTCCACTGCACGGGGCATGGGTTCAATCCCTGGTTGGGAAATTAAGATCCCATGTGCTGCACAGCGTGGCCTAATTAATTGATTGATTGATTGATTAAAAGGCATATTAAGAAAACAAAGATGGGGAAAGATATATATATGTAAGGTTATTCATCATAATACAGTAATAAAAATTGGGAATATACCAGTGGTCCATCAGTATATTGAAAAACTGCAACTATTTTAAAAATTATATCTTAGAACATCTAGTGACAAGGGAGAAAAAGTTCACAGTGTTGTTAAATGGGGTAGTAGTTAAGCTCTTGGAGTATCAAAGCCTAACCATGTGGTAAGTGCTGAATAAATAATAGCTATTATGTCTACAGGTGTCTAAATGAAAAAGACAGGCAGTAAACCTATGTTCAGTATGATTCTATTTTTTTTTTTTTTATTTTAGAAAAGAGGTGAAGAGAATTGTAAAATCTGTTTATATGCACAAGGGGAAGATGGAAGCACACATCCTGAAATGTTAGCAGTGGTTCTCTCTGAACAGTGAAACTATGGATGATATTTTTCTTTGTATTTTTTTGTTGTCCTGTTTTCTGTAGTGAACCCTAATGCTTTTGTAAAGAGAACAAATAAGTTGATCAGTTCAAAACAATTTTAAAATAGTCCCATGAGAGTCTTTCAAACCACTGTCTAGAGCTACAGTGTCACAAATGGTAGCCACCAGGCACATGTGGCTATTGAGCACTTGAAATTTGGCTAGTCTGAAGTAGGAGGTGTTGTAAGTGTGAAGCACTGTTTCTGGATTTTGAAGGCTTAGTTTGGAAAAATGAATATAAAATATCTCATTAATATTCATAGATGACATAGTGAAATGACAGTGTTTTTGTTATGTTAAATAGACTATATTGCTAAAATTGGTGTCACGTATTTTACCTTTTTTTAATTGTGGCTACTAGAAAATTTTAAATTACATACGTGGCTTACATTATTTCTATTGGACAATGCTGGTCTAGTGGTTCTAAACTCCTAAAACTTTTAGGAATTTTCGTTCATTTGTTTGTTTTTTACTTCTAGGAGTTTTGAGCCTGAGAAAATCATGGGAGAATTTCAAGAAAGTAGCATAGGTTGCCCTCCATTGCCCTGGACTTGGTGCTTCCCAGTCTGCAGGTGCTACTGCTGTTCTGAGCCAAGTGATTTTTCCCCCCTGTTGATTATCTTTTTCGGTTTGGCTCTGTCTCCTTTACTCCCAAAGTGATAGGAAAGAGTCATATGAAGCATCTCATTTTAATCTTTACTTCTTCTGTCCTTTGCTTATTGTTCTTCCAGATTAGAAGAGGGGCACTCCTTTAGTCTTCTAGAGCAATTGGTGATGTGAAAAATGTAAGGGCATGGCAGTAGTAACCCTCATGAAAACATTTCTTCGGACCTTCTGTTTTCCAGAACTATTCTACTAACTTATGCCTCACAGTATAAAAGAGGGCCAGAGACCTCTTTCTGCCCTCTTAAGATAAAATGAGAAAAAGAGCTGTTTCAAGCCACTACTTATACTAAGATGAAATTGGGTTATCTCTCTCATAATTGGTTATATCAATACAGAATAAGTTTATGAATGATTACCTATCTTTAATAGCTTATTTGTATCACAAACTAATAGCTATTGATTTTATTTGAAAATGGTTATTATTGATGGATTTTTTTTTTTTAGGGATTTCTTCCAGAAAGTATGTATGAACGTATTCTCACTGGTCCCGTTGTGAGAGAGGAAGTAAGCAGGCGAGGGAGACGGCCTAAAAGTGGAATTGCAAAGGCCGCTGCGGCAGCAGCAGCTGCAACTGCCACCAGTATTTCAGGCAGTCCTTTATTAGCCAATGGATTACTTCCAGGTGTGGACCTCCCAACTCTTCAGGCCTTACAACAAAACCTACAAAACTTGCAGTCACTGCAAGTGACTGCAGGGCTCATGGGAATGCCTGCTGGCCTTTCTTCTGGAGGAGAAGCTAAAAACGTGGCTGCCATGTTCCCCATGCTGCTGTCAGGAATGACTGGATTGCCAAATCTGTTGGGCATGGGAGGACTCCTGACAAAGCCTACAGAATCTGGAACAGAAGAAAAAAAGGGAAATGACTCTACGGAGCTAGAAGGAAAAAAAGAAAGGACAGAGAGCCAAAATTCAGAGAATGGTGGTGAAAGCTCTGTGTCAAGTTCTCCTTCAACATCCTCTACTGCTGCATTAAGTGCAGCTGCAGCTGCCAACCCGTTAGCTCTTAACCCACTGTTACTATCCAATATACTTTATCCAGGGATGCTTCTCACTCCAGGCCTTAATCTTCATATTCCAACTTTGTCCCAGTCCAATACTTTTGATGTACAGAAAAATAAAAACAGTGACTTAGGCTCATCTAAGTCTGTAGAAGTAAAGGAAGAAGATTCCAGAGTTGGAGATCAGGAAGACAAAGGGGGAACTGAACCGAGTCCTCTCAATGAAAACAGCACAGATGAGGGTTCAGAGAAAGCTGATGCTTCATCTGGATCTGATAGTACACCATCGTCATCTGAGGATTCAGATTCGAGTAATGAAGACTGATTCCCAGACTGCACTTAAATTATGAACTGATTTTGGATTTTTTTTCTTTAATTATTAATTGTAAATACCCCAGTGTTGAGTGCATCAATAACTTACTGACTGAACATTTCAGTTATTTGTTTAGAAGTGCAAACTGCTTTCAGAGACGTTTTGCATGTAATATTTCTTAAGATTCATAAGTTTCTGAACTCGTATGTACTATCAAATACATAAAGGTGTAAAATTACAACAAAAGGCATTATAATTTTGTTGGGGGTTAATTTTATGAAAATTATGCTCAATAAGAGTTGTATATTTAATATATTTGCAGTGAACACAGAATACTTTATGCATATTACTGATTTAATTTGAATATAGTTTTACAGCCTCCTTGACACCTATAATTTACAGATCAAAACTCAGCAATAATTTGGGCAGCTAATGAATGTCATGAAAGCTGTAGAATCTACATCACCATCCATTGCTTTAATTACATGAAAATGCTCTAGTGTTGTGATGCACTGCTGATATTTCCAATTCAGGTACAAGTGTGTTTTAAAGAAGAAATAAGTTTCCCAATCAGCCAATTTAACTGGCTACCTGTTACCTCAGCTGAGTTAGTTTAGGAAGTTTACATTCGTTTCTAATTCTATACTTGTTTTCAGGGGTTTTTTAAACACATCCTATATATCATGTTAATCTGGCAAGAAATATGACTTGCTTTTTGCTGAGCTTCACTCTTAAAATCAGTAAAATTAAGTCATGAAATAATCCTGTGTCATGTAACTTTGGCACCCTCTAGACATATTTAGTTTCAGCTCTTCAAAGTTTGGCCTCCTCTTAGAAATAATTGTCTCAGATGAGTAATGTCTGTTTCCAGGGTTCAGAAAAGGCAAACTCATGAAATGCCACTGAAAAGAACTTTCAACACAGCATACTTCATGTAAAAGAAATTGTTTGTTTGCTTTATTTGTGTAGATTTCTATTTGTGTTTTACGTCATGGAAATATTCCGGAATTAACAGATAATAGGGTAAAGTAACATGCAGATAGTCTCAATTCATTCTGAGTTTCTACGTATAAGCAAACTAAAGGTTGCCCAGAATCAGTGTTGGGTTATCAGTTTATATTAAATATACTGAGTTGCCCATTTTGAAAATGCACTTTGAATAATCTCAAAAAAATATACGTTACTCCTATGAACCACAAAAAATGAAGCCAAAGGCTTCTGATCAATTTCTTAGAACCCTTTACCATGTAAAATTTGTCTGTTTGATTTGTGATACAATTTCTCCTGCTAAAGCTGCTATTATTCTGACAAGGTAGAGGTCCAGGTTCACCTTCATATACATTTAAAACAATGAGAACTGAATTGGAAATAAAATATCATTTACATCCTAAGGAGAGACAAGTGTTAGCGTTTTTCTGGTACTTAAAAATAAGTCAGTGATAAAGTTTGCGAGGGGAAAAGTACCCCAATTCTCTCCCAGAGAAAAAGTAACTTTTAGTATGTTTTGATAGAACTCTATTGCTTTGTCATGAATTAAGCAATTATATTGGATTTTCCGAGACCTTTACCAGTAAATTATGTTTCTGTATGTAAAATAACTAACCCCTTATTAGAGAGACAGTGTTATATGTATTTACAAAGTTATATAAGTTCCATTGGGATTGTATTGATTTTTGTATTTTCCCAAAATAGTACTTTGAATTGATAGTCCTTTATGCAATGTCTTAGCAATAGTCACTATAATGCCCTTCCAGGAGAAGTGGGTAGTAATTCTTCATCATGAAAATGATATATTACATATTTAGTATCTTCCCTTTGCAGTATTGCACCTTTGTTTAACTAGAATACACCTATGAGATAGCCAAAGTTTTTCAAACACAGTTAACTTAGTTTGCCGGTAAAGTATTTCAGCACCATCCACATTTCCCTTCTCTCCCCCTAGTTATACCCACATGATCTTCGTTCCTTTCTGTCTCCAATTTAAAATAAAGGGGAAAAAAGCCCTAGATCTTGTCACTAAAATCTAATTTATATCAAATTTATGAGATAAAGTATTTTCCTAATTATGATCAAATGAATTTGGTTAACATCTTAGTGATTCTCTTTCTATGTAATAAGGCAGTTGCAGTTTTCAAAGCATTAAGGCTAGTATTAACTTTAAACATTCTCTTGGGTTTCAAGACACTTCTATCTAGTACTGATTGGGGAAAAGTTGTCCAGCTATCAGCTTAAAAAAACATGCAAACATGGTTGTGTAAAGTTAAGGGTTATAAGAAAAGAAATCAGTAGAATTACATAATACTAAAGTTGCAGTTGAAAGGATATCCAAGTATGTGTTGGTAGTTACTAAAAGAATTATAGCTGTTATTGCCTTGTATTTATAGCCCTTGTTTCAGGTTTCATGATTCAAGTCTTAGTCCAATTTTTCTTTTGGACATTGCAATATTTACCAGTTGTGTTTTGTGTAGTCTGAATTTGCTTTCTGTAGTTGAGCAAACGTCTTAAAAAGTCATTTGTAATTTATTAAATTACTTTCTATGATGTTCTATAGAGCAAATGGAAGTTTAATTATTTTTTATTAAACATATTCTTTGACTACCCATGATGTCAGCCTCTGTACATGACAATTTTTTTTATTTTTATATATAATTTATCTTATTCCAGTTATGAAGGAAACCATAGTCATAAATCTTTAAAAGGAAAGTGGAAGAATTTTTAAGAGACAGAAGTTGGCTATAATTATATCCACAATATTATTATTTCCCAAAGTTTTCTTCCCTTGGACCTTTAAAAATCCCGAAAGACCCAGAGATATACCTAACCTCTTAAGTCCATTTTGAAGATCAGTATTTATTTTTTCCCTTGGTCCTAGAGACTTTCCTAATTCATCACTGTTGTTTGCAGTGTTTTTTTTATAAATATGAAAGAAATTTGTTTTTCCTCAAACTACAAAAGTAGAACAGTGGAGTCTCATCACCCTCATTTAACTTGAACACATTCAACTATACTGCCATGCTTTAGAAAACCTTTCTTTTTTGTAAAATATACTAAACAAGTCAACAACTTCATCTGGTGCTCACCCAGAGGATCAGTAATATGTTCC
This sequence comes from Delphinapterus leucas, assembly GCF_059928025.1. Lineage (NCBI taxonomy): Eukaryota > Metazoa > Chordata > Mammalia > Artiodactyla > Monodontidae > Delphinapterus > Delphinapterus leucas. The sequence goes on from NC_143148.1 coordinate 30,072,661, forward strand.
ACTGCTGGAGGAAGAATTGTCTGTGTCGGATGATTTTGAGAGAAGATACACTATGTATAAAATGATGTGTTCTGTATATTTTGAGCTGTAGGAGGGAAAAAAGTGGTTTGGGGGGAGAGTAATTTTTGACTACAAGTAATGTTCACCTCATTCAATAAATTAAGAACTTAATCTCTACATAAATGCAACTTCAGTACAGTAAGCTATTTATTTTAAAATGCAGAAAAACAAAAAGCTATTTAAATCATCCATAAACCCACCCTGAAATACTGTTCATGTAGCTATCCAATCTTTTTATCTGTATGTTATATACATGTAGTGGGTTGAATAGTGTCCTACAAAAATTCATGTCAACCCAGAATCTCAGAATGTGGCCTTAATTGGAAATAGGATCTTGGCAGATAAAATTAGTTAAGATGCAGACATACTAGATTAGGGTGGGCCCTAAATCCAATGACTGTTATCCTTATAAGAAGAGGAGAGGACATAAGAAACACAAGGAATAGGGCCACGAGGCAATAAGCAGAGATTGGTGCTGTGCAGCTACAAGCCAAGGAACACCAAGGGCTACCAGCAACCACCAGAAGCTAGGAGAGAAGCATGAACAGATTCTCCTCCACAGCCTCCAGAAGGAACCAACCTTGCCAACACCTTGATTTTGGACTTCTGGCCTGAACTGTGGTAGAATAAATTTCAGCTGTTTTAAGCCATCCAGTTTGTGGTAATTTGTTATGGTAGCTTTAGGAAACATACATTTTCATATTAAATCAGTACTATATGGGACAGAATATTGGCTGTTTTGCCTTTAATATACTGGCCTCTATGTCAGTAAGTATCCTGCAATGTGATTTTTAATACATATATTGCCCATACAGGTGTAATTTATTTAACCAGGAACCTAATTATATATGCATTTTTTTGTATCCATCCCTAATGATTTCCTTAACCCCTAGAAGTGAAAATACTTCTGTTTTTAAGGCTTTTGATTTGTGTTGCCAGTGCCAATGACATTAGTAACAATTTATACTACTACTAGCAGCATACATTTTGTGCCTGCTCATTTACCCCAAATTCTTACCAGTACTGTGTGTTGCATTTGAAATCATCTTTGCCTTTATTAACAGGCAAAAATAACATCTTTTTAAAAAACTGAAGTATAGTTGATATACAATATTATGTATGTTACAGGTGTGCAATATAGTGATTCACAATTTTTAAATGTTATACTCCACTTATAGTTATTATAAAATATTGGCTATATTCCCCATGTTGTACAATATATCCTTGTAGCATACTTCATACACAGTAGTTTGTACCTCTTAATCCCCTCCCCCTATATTTCCCCTCCCCCTTTCCCTTTCCCCACTGGTAACCACTAGTTCTCTATACTTTTGAGTCTGCATTTTTGTTAAATTCACTAGTTCGTTCTATTTTTTAGATTTCACATATAAGTGGTATCATACAGTATTTGTCTTTGTCTGACTTATTTCACTTAGCATAACACCCTCCAAGGCCATCTGCATTCCTGCAAATGGCAAAATTCCATACTTTTTTATGGCTGAGTAGTATTCCAGAGTGTGTGTGTGTGTGTGTGTGTGTGTGTGTCTCCACATCTTAACATCTTAATGAATTTTTAAATCATTCTTCCTTTTTCTTAGTAAAAAATAAGACAGAATGTTATAGAAAATCATGGGGAAGAAGAGAGGAGGAGAAGCACAAAGTAAACAACCCATAATGTTGAATACTCAGACATAATTGTTAACTTTTGGGTCATTTTTTTTGCATATACATATTATGTATTATTTTAATAAGAGTGAAGTTAAACTGTACATACCATTTTGTAACCTTTTCATTTACTATATCATAATAATCTTCCCATACCATTAAAGAATCTTTCACAATTTTTTTTATACAGCAGGTTCTTATTAGTCCTCAATTTTATACACATCAGCGTATACATGTCAATTCCAATCGCCCAATTCATCACACCACCATCCTCACCCCACCCCACCCCCGTGGCTTTCCCCCTTTGGTGTCCATAAGTTTGTTCTCTACATCTGTGTCTCAACTTCAGCCCTGCAAACCAGTTCATCTGTACCATTTTTCTAGGTTCCACATACATGTGTTAATATACGATATTTGTTTTTCTGTTTCTGACTTACTTCACTCTGTATGACAGTCTCTAGATCCATCCACGTCTCAACAAATGACCCAGTTTCATTCCTTTTTATGGCTGAGTAATATTCCATTGTATATATGTACCACAACTTCTTTATCCATTCGTCTGTCGATGGGCATTTAGGTTGCTTCCATGACCTGGCTATTGTAAATAGTGCTGCAGTGAACATTGGGGTGCATGTGTCTTTTTGAATTATGGTTTTCTCTGGTATATGCCCAGGAGTGGGATTGCTGGATCATATGGTAATTCTATTTTTAGTTTTTTAAGAAACCTCCATACTGTTCTCCATAGTGGCTGTATCAATTTACATTCCCACCAACAGTGCAACAGGGTTCCCTTTCCTCCACATCCTCTCCAGTATTTGTTGTTTGTAGATTTTCTGATGATGCCCATTCTAACTAGTGTGAGGTGATACTTCATTGTAGTTTTGATTTGCATTTCTCTAGTAATTAGTGATGTTGAGCAGCTTTTCATGTGCTTCTTGGCCATCTGTATGTCTTCTTTGGAGGAATGTCTATTTAGGTCTTCTGCCCATTTTTGGATTGGGTTGTTTGTTTCTTTAATATTGAGCTGCATGAGCTGTTTATATATTTTGGAGATTAATCCTTTGTCCATTGATTCGTTTGCAAATATTTTCTCCCATTCTGAGGGTTGTCTTTTCGTCTTGTTTATGGTTTCCTTTGCTGTGCAAAAGCTTTGAAGTTTCATTAGGTCCCATTTTTTAATTTTTGTTTTGATTTCCATTACTCTAGGAGGTGGATCAAAAAAGATCTTGCTGTGATTTATGTCAAAGAGTGTTCTTCCTATGTTTTCCTCTAAGAGTTTTATAGTGTCCAGTCTTTAGGTCTCAAATCCATTTTGAGCTTATTTTTGTGTATGGTGTTAGGGAGTGTTCTAATTTCATTCTTTCACATGTAGCTGTCCAGTTTTCCCAGCACCACTTATTGAAGAGACTGTCTTTTCTCCATTGTATATCCTTCCTCCTTTGTCATAGATTAGTTGATCCTAGGTGCATGGGTTTATCTCTGGGCTTTCTATCTTGTTCCATTGATCTATGTTTCTGTTTTTGTGTCAGTACCATATTGTCTTGATTACTGTAGCTTTGTAGTATAGTCTGAAGTCGGAGTGTGATTCCTCCAGCTCTGTTTTTTTTCCCTCAAGACTGCTTTGGCTATTCGGGGTCTTTTGTCTCTCCATACAGATTTTAAAATTTTTTGTTCTAGTTCCATAAAAAATGCCATTGATAATTTGATAGGGATTGCATTGAATCTGTAGATTGCTTTGGATAGTATAGTCATTTTCACAATATTGATTCTTCCAATCCAAGAACATGGTATATCTCTCCATGTGTTGGTATCATCTTTAATTTCTTTCATGAGTGTCTTATAGTTTTCTGCACACAGGTCTTTTGTCTCCCTAGGTAGGTTTATTCCTAGGTATTTTATTCTTTTTGTTGCAATGGTAAATGGGAGTGTTTCCTTAATGTCTCTTTCAGATTTTTCATCACTAGTGTACAGGAATGCAAGAGATTTCTGTGCATTAATTTTCTATCCTGCTACTTTACCAAATTCATTGATTAGCTCCAGTAGTTTTCTGGTGGCATCCTTAGGATTCTCTATGTACAGTATCATGTCATCTGCAAACAGTGACAGTTTTACTTCTTCTTTTCCAATTTGTATTCCTTTTATTTCTTTTTCTTCTCTGATTGCCGTGGCCAGGACTTCCAAAACTATGTTGAATAATAGTGTCACGAGTGGACATCTTGTCTTGTTCCTGATCTTAGAGGAAATGCTTTCAGTTTTTCACCATTGAGAATGATGTTTGCAGTGGGTTTGTCATATATGGCCATTATTATGTTGAAGTAGGTTCCCTCTATGCCCACTTTCTGGAGAGTTTTTATCATAAATGGGTGTTGAATTTTGTCAAAAGCTTTTTCTGCATCTATTGAGATGATCATATGGTTTTTATTCTTCAATTTGTTAATATGGTGTATCACATTGATTGATTTGTGTATATTGAAAAATCCTTGCCTCCCTGGGATAAATCCCACTTCATCATGGTGTATGATCCTTTTAATGTGTTGTTGGATTCTGTTTGCTAGTATTTTGTTGAGGATTTTTGCATCTATATTCATCAGTGATATTGGTCTGTAATTTTCTTTTTTGTAGTATCTTTGTCTGGTTTTGGTATCAGGGTGATGGTGGCCTCATAGAATGAGTTTGGGAGTGTTCCTTCTGCTGCAGCTTTTTGGAAGAGTTTGAGAAGGATGGGTGTTTGATAGAATTCACCTGTGAAGCCATCTGGTCCTGGACTTTGTTTGTTGGAAGATTTTTAATCACATTTTCAATTTCATTACTTGTGATTGGTCTGTTCATATTTTCTATTTCTTCCTGGTTCAGTCTTGGAAGGTTATACCTTTCTAAGAATTTGTCCATGTCTTCCAGGTTGTCCATTTTATTGGCATAGAGTTGCTTGTAGTAGTCTCTTAGGATGCTTTGTATTTCTGTGGTGTCTGTTGCAACTTTTCCTTTTTCATTTCTAATTTTATTGATTTGAGTCCTCTCCCTCTTTTTCTTGATGAGTCTGGCTAATGGTTTATCAATTTTGTTTATCTTCTCAAAGAACCAGCTTTTAGTTTTATTGATCTTTGCTATTGTTTTCTTTGTTTCTATTTCATTTATTTCTGCTCTGGTCTTTATGATTTCTTTCCTTCTACTAACTTTGGGTTTTGTTTGTTCTTCTTTCTCTAGTTCCCTTAGGTGTAAGGTTAGATTGTTTATTTGAGATTTCTCTTGTTTCTTGAGGTAGGCTTGTATAGCTATAAACCTCCCTCTTAGAACTGCTTTTGTTGCATCGCATAGGTTTTGGATCATCGTGTTTTCATTGTCATTTGTTTAGGTATTTTTTGATTTCCTCTTTGATTTCTTCAGTGATCTCTTGGTTATTTAGTAATGTATTGTTTAGCCTCCATGTGTTTGTGTTTTTTATGTATTTTTCCCTGTAATTCATTTCTAATCTCATAGCATTGTGGTCAGAAAAGATGCTGGATATGATTTCAATTTTCTTAAATTTACTGAGTCTTGATTTGTGACCCAAAATGTGGTCTATCCTGGAGAATGTTCCATGTGCACTTGAGAAGGAAGTGTAATCTGCTGTTTTTGGATGGAATGTCCTATAAATATCAATTAAATCTATCTGGTCTATTGTGTCATTTAAAGCTTCTGTTTCCTTATTTATTTTCAGTTTGGATGATCTGTCCATTGGTGTAAGTGAGGTGTTTAAGTCCCCCACTATTATTGTGTTACTGTCGATTTCCTGTTTTATAGCTGTTAGCAGTTGCCTTATGTATTGAGGTGCTCCTATGTTGGGTGCATATATATTTATAATTGTTATATCTTCTTGGATTGATCCATTGATCATTATGTAGTGTCCTTCCTTGTCTCTTGTAACATTCTTTATTTTAAAGTCTATTTTATCAGATATGAGTATTGCTACTCCAGCTTTCTTTTGATTTCCATGTGCATGGAATATCTTTTTCCATCCCCTCACTTTCAGTCTGTATATGTCCCTAGGTCTGAAATGGTCTCTTTTAGACAGCATATATATGGGTCTTGTTTTTGTATCCATTCAGCAAGCCTGTGTCTTTTGGTTGGAGCATTTAATCCACTCACATTTAAGGTAATTATTGATATGTATGTTCTTATGACTGTTTTCTTAATTGTTTTGGGTTTGTTTTTGTAGGTCTTTCTTTTTCTTCTCTTGTGTTTCCCACTTAGAGAAGTTCCTTTAGCATTTGTTGTAGAACTGGTTTGGTGGTGCTGAATTCTCTTAGCTTTTGCTTGTCTGTAAAGCTTTTGATTTCTCCATCGAATCTGAATGAGATCCTTGCCGGGTAGAGTAATCTTGGTTTTCGGTTCTTCCCTTTCATCACTTTAAGTATATCATGCCAATCCCTTCTGACTTGTAGTTTCTGCTGAGAAATCAGCTGTTAACCTTATGGGAGTTCCCTTGTTTGTTATTTGTCATTTTTCCCTTGCTGCTTTCAATAATTTTTCTTTGTCTTTAATTTTTGCCAGTTTGATTACTGTGTGTCTCAGCATGTTTCTCCTTGGGTTTCTCCTGTATGGAACTCGCTGTGCTTCCTGGACTTCGGTGGCTATTTCCTTTCCCATGTTAGGGAAGTTTTCGACTATAATCTCTTCAAATATTTTCTCAGGTCCTTTCTCTCTTCTCCTTCTGGGACCCCTATAATGCGAATGTTGTTGCGTTTAATGTTGTCCCAGAGGTCTCTTAGGCTGTCTTCATTTCTTTTCATTCTTTTTTCTTTATTCTGTTCCGCAGCAGTGAATTCCACCATTCTGTCTTCCAGGTCACTTATCCGTTTTTCTGCCTCAGTTATTCTGCTATTGATTCCTTCTAGTGTAGTTTTCATTTCAGTTATTGTATTGTTCATCTCTGTTTGTTTGTTTAATTCTTCTAGGTCTTTGTTAAACATTTCTTGCATCTTCTTTTTTTTTTTTTTTTTTTTCAGTACGCGGGCCTCTCACTGTTGTGGCCTTTCCCACGGCGGAGCGCAGGCTCCAGATGCGCAGACCCAGCGGCCATGCCTCCCAGGCCCAGCCGCTCCATGGCATGTGAGATTCTCCCGGACCGGGGCACGAACCCGTGTCCCCTGCATCGGCAGGCGGACTTTCAACCACTGCGCCACCAGGGAAGCCCACTTGCATCTTCTTGATCTTTGCCTCCATTCTTTTTCCGAGGTCCTGAATCATCTTCACTATCATTATTCTGAATTCTTTTTGTGGGAGGTTGACTATCTCCACTTCATTTAGTTGTTTTTCAGGGGATTTATCTTGTTCCTTCATCTGGTACATAGCCCTCTGCCTTTTCATCTTGTGTATCTCTGTGAATGTGGTTTTTGATCCACAGGCTGAAGGATTGTAGTTCTTCTTGCTTCTGCTGTCTGCCCTCTCTTTCACATTTTCAAAGGGTTTCTCATTCCACATTTATATATATGTAGATGCATCGTAATTTATTTAATACCCAATTATTGAGCATTTAGATATTTTTCAGTTTGGGGCTATTTAAACAGTAATGTGTTTGTAGTCAAATCTTTGCATACACTAATGATTTTTTTCATTAGAATAAATACCTAGGCATGATATAATAATGTTCAAATTTTAAGACCAGTTTGATTGTTATCATTTTATACCCCAACAGTAGAGTAAAAAACTACTTTCTTCTCTATGTCTCCTTAGAAGTACTGGGCATTATAACTTTTTAAAAGTCTCTGTCAATTTGATAGATAAAAAATAGACTCTTTTTTTAGTCTATTTTGGTAACATATAGTATAAAATAGGAATCTTAATTTGAATTTTTCCAAAGAGTTATGCAATGTCCCAGCATCATGTAGTATATAATCTCTCCACTGATTTGACATGCCCTCATTAGTCATAATCTAAGTAATTCATACATGTATATGTGAATTATTTAGGTATATATGATATAGACCATATCTACCATAGATACACATGATATATCAGTAATATATCATGTAAGGAGTAACCATAAGAAAAGTGGAGTAGCTATGCTAATAAAAGTAATAGACTTTAGAACAAACCAAAAAAAAAAAGTGTTACTAGAAATAAAGGAGAACATTTTACAATGATTAAAGGGTCAATCTATCAGGAAAATATAACAATTATAGACATATGTGCATCTAACAACAGGGCCACAAAATACATGAAGCAAAACCTAACAAAATTGAAAGGAAAAATATACAATTCAACAATAATATTTGGAGACTAATAGCTCACTTTCAATAATGAATAGAGCAAGCAGGCCAAAGGTCAACAAGAAAACAGATTTGAACAACACTATAAATCAACTAGACCTAAGAAACATCTATTGGACACCACCCAACAATAGCAGAATGCACATTCTTAAAGCACACAAGGACCATTCTGCAGGATAGACCACATGGTAGGTCATAAAACAAGTCTCAAATTTAAAAAGATTCAATCATACAAAGTATGTTCTGCAACCACAAAGGAATGAAATTAGAAATCAGTAACAAAGCTTGGAAATTTACAAATATGTGAAAATTAAACAACATACTCATAAATAAGTAGTCAAGAAGAAATCTCAAAAGAAGTTAAAAAATATTTTGTGATGAATGGAAACAAACAAGTAATATACCAAAACATATGAGATATAACCAAAGCACTGCACAAAGGGAAATGTATAGCTGTAAATATCTACATTAAGAAAAAAAAATCACAAATCAACCTAAGTTTGCACTTTAAGAAACTAGGAAAATCTCAAACTAAACCCAAAGCAAGAAGTAAGGAACTAAAGATTAGAGCATAATTACTGAAATAGAAAATAGAGAAAATGAATGAAACCAAAAGGTAATTCTTTAAAAAGATCAACAAAACTGACAAGCCTTTAGCTAGACTGATCAACAGAAAAAGAGAAGACTCAAATTTCTAGAACCAGGGAATTCACTGGTGGTCCAGTGGTTGGAATTCTATGCTTTCACTGCCGAGGGCCTGGGTTCAATCCCTGACTGGAGAATTGAGATCCTGCAAGCTGAGTAGTGCAGCCAAAAAAAAAAAAAAATTACTAGAATCAAAAGGGAACATCATTCCTACCAATATTACAGAAATAAAAATCATTATAAGGGAATATTATGAATAATTTTATGCCAATAAATTAGATAAACTAGATGAAGTGGACAAATTTCAAGAAAGACACAAACTAGTGAAGCTGAATCAAGAAGAAATAGAGGAAAAAAAAAAAAAAAAAGAAGAAATAGAGGGACTTCCCTGGTGGTGCAATGGGCACGTCACAGGGCACAGCCCCGAGCCGTCCATCCTTATACGGAATTGAACTCTGCATTCACTGCTGATAAACGAATCCTTGTTCAAAGTCAAGGGGAGTTTGACCTATGGTCACCACGGTCACCCTCAGCCTTTTGCCATCCGCACATTTTATAAACATGTTTTACCTGCCTTCGAGTCATGAACAGAGCCACATTCAACAGGATGAATACAGGGCGCTGCAATGGTTAAGAATCCACCTGCCAATGCAGGGGACATGGGTTCGAGCCCTGGTCTGGGAAGATCCCACATGCTGCGGAGCAATGAAGCCCGTGTGCCACAACTACTGAGCCCGTGCACTGCAACGAAGAGTAGCCCCCACTCACCACAACTAGAGAGAGCCTGCATGCATCAACAAAGACCCAATGCAGTCAAAAATAAATCAATTAAATAAATTTTTTTAAAAAAGAAAGTAAATTAGTGGTTGCCTAGGGCTGGAGGCGTTGGACTGCTCCTGGGTATGGGGTTTCTTCATGGGGTGATGAAAATGCTCTAAACAGATTTTGGTTTGTTGCATAACTGTGAATATACTGAAAACAACTGAACTGTATACTTTAAATGGATGAATTGTATGGTATATGGATTGTATCTCAATAAAGTTGCTTTTAAAAACTGACAGAAAGTAAAATGTACAAACTCAATGTAAAATCTTTAAATTTTTAACCTTAATAAGTACCCACTTTGTCCCTCTACTGGAGCTCCTACTGACATGTGGAAACCTCTGCCCCCCTCCACCTACCCCTTTTGCTGATCCATGAGGCTCAAACTAGCTAGCAGCTCCTGCTACTAAGAGCACTCCCTGGGGACCAAGAGGAAAAGCAAGAGTTCTGGAACCTCTTCTCCTCTTCTGTGCATTTACTCCCAAAGTGATCTCATCCAGTCTTTTTTTAAATTATTTTTTTCCTTTTTAAAAAAATTTTTGTTGAAATATAGCTGATTTACAATGTTGTGTTAGTTTCAGGTGTACAGCAAAATGATTTAGTTATATAAGTTTTGTATAGAAGTTCTTTTTCAGATTCTTTTCCCTTATAGGCTATTATAAAATACTGAGTACAGTTCCCTGCTATACAGCAGGTCCTTACTGATTATCTGTTTTATATGGAATAGTGTGTATATGTTAATCCTAAACTCATAATGTATCCCTCCCTCCCCCTTCCCCTTTGGTAACCATAAATTTGTTCTCTATGTCTGTGGATCTATTTCTGTTTTGTGTATAAGTTCGTTTGTATCATCTTTTATTTTTAGATTCCACATGTAAGCGATATCATGATATTTGTCTTTCTCTGTCTAACTTACTTTACTTAGTACGAAAATTTCTACGTCCATCCATGTTGCTGCAAATGGCATTATTTCATTCTTTTGTAGGGCTGAGTAACATTCCATTGTATGTACATACCACATCTTCTTTATCTGTTCATCTGTCAATGGACATTTCGGTTGCTTCCATATCTTGGCTATTGTAGATAGTGCTGCAATGAACATTGGGGTGCAGGTATCTTTTGGAAATGTGGTTTTCTTATGGAGAGCAATCTGCTTTACCTAAAGTCCACCAATTTACATGTAAATCTCATTCATAAACACCCTCACAGAATCATCCTAAATAGTGTTTGACCAAATATCTAGGCACAGTGGCCCAGCCACGTTAACACATAAACTTAACCATCACAGCTTCTATGTTAAGAAGAAATTGTGGTAAAAGGAAAGACAGAAGCAGGAAGGCCAGATGGAAGGACATTGCAAGGATGCTGGTAAGAGAAGATGGAAGCTTGGATCAGAGGACTGGCAATGGAGGAGCTGAGAGGTGGATGGATTTTGAGTAAGTGAAGACTGAGCTGGTGGATTGGATGGAGAAGGTGAGAGAAAGAGGAATCAAGGATGACTCCAAAGTTTTTTGGCCTAGTCAACTGGAAGAATGATGTTGCCTTTTCCTAAGGGGGGAAAAATGGAGACCATGGGGTTAGGGGATGGGCTTCGATGACCTGAGGATGGAAGAGTAAGGGTTCAGTGGGCACAGGGGGCAGCAGAGAGGACACAGCCCCTGCTCCTGGCCTTGAAGCCTGGGGGATATGAGGAAATGCTGGGAGTTCCAGAGCGCACAAGGAGTCGGTGGTCATGGAGGAGAAGGATATTTCATCCTGACCAAAGTAACTCAGGAGAGAAATGACTGGAAGGGTTTTTATTTTTTTTCTTTTTTTTAATTGAAGTATAGTTGATTTACAATGTTGTGGTAGTTTCATATGTACAACAAAGTGATTCAGTTTTTTATACACACACACACACACACACACACATATACATATATATATATGTTCTTTTTCAGATTCTTTTCCCTTATAGATTATTACAAAATATTTAGTATAGTTCCCTGTACTATGCAAAGGTTTGCATTTTTTTAATGAAAACTGAGGAAATCAGTCTGATCAGCCTGGTCAATTTCATCTCAGGAACACTGGGCCTCACAGAATTCAGTGGTGGCCTTGAAGTCAAACTAGGTGTTTAGTTAAATGAATATTAATTGAACTACTGTTAAGTGATAAACACTGTTCTAGGTTTTGGAGACAGAGTGACACTGTTCTCCTTACCCTAAAACCTTAAGTGGCATCCAATCACCTTTAGCATCAAGTCCAAAAACTTAACCAGAGCTTTGACCTCATCTCTATCCATACCTCCTGTTCCTCTTGCTTTTTACACTTCAACCACATTCATATTCCTACAACTCCCTGAACCACCCATGCTTTTTCCCAATTCGAGGTCTTTGAAAAAGCTTTTTCCTCTACCTGAAATGAACCCTTTCCTTATTCTAGTTATGACTTTTAGACTTCTCCTCAGGGAAGTGAAGGGGAAGAAGGCAAAGCCTTTGTCCACCTCCAACCACCCAGGCACTCCTGCCCCTGTGCCTGAGAAAGGTCTTCTGGGATGCAGTCCTATAGTTCCCTGACTTTCTTTTTTTTGTAATATATTCACACTTGATAATTACTTGTTCTAGGTCTGTTTTTCCCATGAGATCATAAGCTCTTGAGGGCAGAGACCATGCATATACCATTCACTACTATATCTTCAGTGTTTGGCAAAGTACTTGACACATAGTAGGCACTCACTAAACATTTGCTGAATATTTGAGTGGTTGGATGACAGGATCTCTGGCTAAATGAATTAATGAATAAATGAGTGAAAGAGTAATCAGACCCCAAGAACCAAACCTCTGGAATAACCGAGATTGATTTCTCTTTTTTTTAAAATTCTTTTTAAAATTGAGATAAAATTGATATACAACATTGTATTAGTTTTAGGTGTACAACATAGTGATTTAATATGTGTGTGTGTGTGTGTATATATATATATATATATATATATATATATATATATGATTATCACAAGAAGTTTAGTTAACATCTATAACCACACATGGGTACAAATTTTTTGTGTGTGTGACATGAAATTTTAAGATTTATTCTCTTGGCAACTTTCAAATACGCAATATGGTATAGTTAACTATGGTCACTATGTTGTGCATTATATCCCCATAACTTATCTATTTTATAACTGGACGTTTGCACCGTTTGTCCACCCATTTTTTTCACCCATTTCACCTACCCACTATTGCCCACATCTGACAACCACCAGTCTGTTCTCTGTATCTAGGAGTTTGGTTTTTGGTTTTTTGTTTTTTTTTTTAGATTTCACATATCAGTGATATCATACAGTATTTGTCTTTCTTTGTCTGACTTATTTCACTTAGCATAATACCCTCAAGTTCCATCCATGTCGTCACAAATGGCAGGCTTTCCTTCTTTTATGGCTGAATAATATTCAATTATATACAAATGTCTTTATCCACTCATCTGTCAATGAGCACTTAGGTTATTTCCATGCCTTGGATACTGTAAGTAATGCTGCTATGAATATAGAGGTGCAGATATCTTTTTGAGTTAGTGATTTCATTTCCTTCCAGTAAATACCCAGAAGTGGAATTGCTGGATGATATGGTAGTTCTATTTGTTTTTGTTGTTGTTATTGTTGTTGTTGTTGTTGCTGTTTTTGAGGAAACTCCATACTGTTTTCCATAATGGCTGCACCAATTTACGTTCCCATCAACAGTGTACTAGGTTTTCCTTTCCTTTTCTCCACATCCTTGCCAACATTTGTTATTTGTAGTCTTTTTGATGATAGCTTTTCTGACAGGTGTGAGGTGAGAGCTTACTGTGGTTTTGATTTGCATTTCCCTGATGATTAGCAATGCTGAGCATCTTTTCATGTGCCTCTTGGCCATTTGTATGTCTTCTTTGGAAAAATGTCTATTCAGGTCTTCTGCTGATTTTTTAAATCAGGTTGCTTGTTTTTGTTTGTTTTTGTTTTTGTTTTGTTTTGTTTTTTGGCCGCATGGTGCTTCTTGTGGGTACTTAGTTCCCCAAACAGGGATTGAACCTGGGCCCACGGCAGTGAAAGCTCTGAATCCTAACCACTGGACTGCCAGGGAATTCCTGGGTTGCTTGTTTTTTTGATATTGAGTTGCATGAGCTGTTTATGTGGTTTTGATATTAACCACTTATCAGTCATGTCCCATTCGGTAGATTGTCCTTTCATTTTGTCAGTGGTTTCCTTTGCAGTGTAAAATCTTTACAGTTAAATCAGACCCCATTTGTTTAGTTTTGCTTTTGTTTCCTTTACCTTAAGAGACAGAGCCAGAAAAATATTGCTATGATTTATGTCGCAGGCTCTAGAGCGCAGGCTCAGTAGTTGTGGTGTACGGGGCTAGTTGCCCCGCGGCATGTGGGATCTTCCCAGACCAGGAATTGAACCCGTGTCCCCTGCATTGGCAGGCGGATTCTTAACCACTGCTCCACCAGGGAAGTCCCTTGATGTAGTTCTTCATGTTTGTTTTGATTTTGTTGCTTTTGCTCTTGGTGTCAAATCCAAAAAATTCATTGTTAAGGAGCTTACCACCTGTGTTTTCTTCTAGGAGCTTTATGGTTTCAGGTCTTATGTTCAAGTTTTTAATCTATTTTGAAATCATGTTTGTGTATGGTGTAAAATAGTGGTCCAGTTTCATTCTTTTGCATGTGGCTGTCTAGTTTTCTCAACACAATTTATTGAAGAGACTATCTTTTTCCCATTGTATATTCTTGGCTCCTTTGTTGTAAATTAATTGACCATATATGTGTGAGTTTATTTCTGGGGTCTCCATCCTGTTCCATTGATCTATGTGTCTGTTTTATGCCAATAGCATACTGTTTTTGATTACTATAGCTTTGTAATATTGTGATAAAGTTTGAAATCAGGAAGTGTGATGCCTCCAGCTTTGTTCTTCTTTCTCAAGATTGCTTTGGTTATTCAGGGTCTTTTGTGTGCAAGTTTGATTTCTTTTTTTCTTTCTTTCTTTCTTTTTTTCCTACACTGCACAGCTTGCCAGATTTCAGTTCCCTGACCAGGGATCAAACCTGCACCCTCAGCCGTGAAAGTGCAGAGTCCTAACCACTGGACCACCAGGGAATTCCCTGTTCATGTATTTTTAAAATGAATAATAGTGAGTATCTGCTATGATATTTAAGGTCCAATGGAAATATTTCAAGTTTAGTAACAGTTTCACTTTAAAAGGTCTGTAGTTACATGCTGGATGTTACATCCTTTGCTCTTGATCAAACTTTTAATGAAACCTTTTAGATGTCAACTTTAAAGTATGCTAGAAGGTGATTTTTTTAGGAGGACATACCAAAGTGTGTGAAGACCACTGTGTTTCATTGTAGAAATGTTTATGTGATGTTTCACAGTTAAGTCATATATTTTAGGGTGATATAAATAATGTAAAGGTAAACTTTATTTTTAGATGACTGCCGTTTATGGTCTTTGACATTCTATTGGACTATCAGATCACAGCCAGAGTAAGGATTTTATGTGCACAAAACCTGAGACTCCAATAAGAACAAGATATATCTTGATTATCATAATCAGTCATTTATTCAATAAATATTTTGGCGAGTCAACTAGATGCCCAGAACCATGTTAGACTCTGAGGTCACAGGATGGAACTAAACAGACACAGTTGCTACTCTCATAGCACTTAACACATAATGAGGACAATAGACATGAAAGATAAACATGTAAATAATTCACTATGACTATAATGTGTCATGAGAACATTTAATAGGGAAATCCGAGAAATTGACATTGAAGGTGGTACTTGACTGATGGAAAGCGATTTTCAATGAGAATACAGAGGCAGGTGGGAGGGAACCTGTAGGCCATGGAGGATGTTGACTTCTAAGATCAGTGAGAAACTATTTAACTAGGGGAAAGAGGTGATCAGATTTGTGTTTTGTTTTGTTTTTTTTGCAGTACGCGGGCCTCTCACTGTTGTGGCCTCTCCCATTGCAAAGCACAGGCTCCGGACGTGCAGGCTCAGCGGCCATGACTCATGGGCCCAGCCGCTCCGTGGCATGTGGGATCTTCCCGGACCAGGGCACGAACCCGTGTCACCTGCATCGGCAGGTGGACTCTCAACCACTGCGCCACCAAGGAAGTCCCAGATTTGTGTTTTAAGATGGCCACTCTAACTTCTGGAGGAGAAGGAGATAAGATAAGGGATAGAAATGTTTTGTACCCATAGTCTAGAGATTCAGTTTCAACTCTTTTCTTAGCTATGTCTAAGTCAGTTAATCTCCATCATCAAAAGTGCCTCTTTTTTCTTTTTTTTTTTAAGGACTGTTAATGTCAATTATTAAGTAATTTTAGCTTTTCAAAGTTAAAAAATTTAATCTATTGGTAAGACTAGTGGAAGCATAAAAAATTACCAAGAAAAAATTCAATTATTAAGTGATTTTTTTTCTTTCATGATAATTGATAGATACATGTCTTACACTTAACAGGTGTTTAATTATTTATTGCTGCGTAACAAACTGTCCTAAAACTTTGTGATTTGAAACAAAATAATTATTGCTTTTGCCCACAGATCTGCAGTTGGGCAGGGATCAGCGGGAAGGTTCATCTCTGCTTCATACAGCATTAGCTGGGACAGCTTGACTGGAAGCTGGAGGATCTGCTTGTAAACGGGCTCATTCAACATGGCTGGGGCTGAGGGCCAGGGGTCTCAGGTCCTATGTGCATGGTTAGAACAGCAAAACTCTCGTCCAAACCCCTGCACTGAGATGCCATAACTCTAGCATGGCTTCTAGCAGCATAAGGCTGTGTCCTAGGGTGACTCCAGCCCCTATTATTGATAAAATGCCTGCCTGAGAAACCTCAATGCTTCCAGAATTTAAAGATTGTTCTTGCCAACACCTGAGGAAAGGTCTCAGCCTTCCCTTTCTTATAGCATTTACTAAATAGGGCTTACAATTGTGATACCTTCCTCTGTCCTTTTGAGATGTACAGTTGTCCCTGGTATCTGCAGGGATTGGTTCCAGGAGCCCTGCAGATACCAATAACTGCTGATGCCCAAGTCTCTTATATAAAATGTCATAGTATTTCCATATAAGCTATGCACATCCTCTTGTAAACTTTAAATCATCTCTAGATTACTTATAATACCTAATAAAATGTAAGTGGGATGTAAATGTAAATGCTAAGTAAATAGTTGCCAGGGTACGTGACAAATTCAAGCTTTGCTTTTGGAACTTCCTGGAACTGTTGTGTGTATTTTGTTTGTTTGTTTTGTTTTTGTTCTTTTTTTTTTTTAAAGGGAAAGTCTTGTTTTCAGTGAGGTGTTTTTTCTTTTCTTTTTCTTTAATTAAATTTACATATTTATTTATTTTTGGCTGTGCTGGGTCTTCGCTGGGGCACACAGACTTTCTCTCTAGTTGTGGTGTGCAGGCTCCTCATTGTGGTGGCTTCTCTTGTTGTGGAGCATGGGCTCTAGGCGTGTGGGCTTCAGTAGTTGTGGCACGTGGGCTCAGTAGTTGTGGCTTCTGGGCTCTAGAGCACAGGCTCAGTAGTTGTGGAGCATGGGCTTAGTGGCTCCACGGTAGGTGGGATCTTTCCAGACCAGGGCTCGAACCCATGTCCCCTCATCAGCAGGTGGATTCTTAACCACTGCGCCACCAGGGAAGTCCCTGTTTTTGTTTTTCTTAATATTTTTGATCCACAGTTGGTTGAACCTGCAGATGCACAACCTGTGTATACTGCAGACCAACTGTATATCCTACAAATCAGGAGTGTCTTTCTCAATGACCTGAAAGCCATTCCTTTGATATGTAATCATCAGGAAGTATAGAGTCTCTGACTCCCAGTCTCTGTGGCAGGATACAATCCTAACTTCAACAAATTGATAACTAGCAGGTCCACTTGGCCTAATCACATATATAGTCACCAACCCTCTGTAACTTTTTGCTTGAGCTCTGCTCCCTCCCCATCTCTACTCTTTCCTTTTCCCTTTAAATCCCCAATTATCTCTGCACAATTCAGAACGGAGTCCAGCACTTTCCCCTACTGTCAGGAATGACTGCATAAAATGTTTTCATCCCTTTCACTGATGTCTAGCTTTGTTTATCTTTGACAACAGGCTTCTCTAAGTGACCTGGGCTTCCTCACAGTATGGTGGCTGGGTTCAAAGGATCAATGAAGACAGAAAATGACCCCATAGCAAACCAGAAATGCCTTAGGGCTCCTCGTGCATGAAAACGTTTTATACCATACCCCTTTAAGAAATCAAAGACGACTGGAAACAAAGTGATTCATATAAATTTTAAAAGAGAAAGCAAAATGAAAATAAAAATAAAGGAAATGTAAATTTAAGCCAATTAATTGGGTGACTTAGAGTAGGACAAATATGTCACTTATAGTGAATGTAAATTCACCCTATGGGGAAAAAAAGAATTACTACTTAAAAAAAAAAATCCAATAATTATTTGAAAGTCGCAAATAAAATTAAAACATAGGAAAGAGCTAGAATTAGGAATGACGCCGAAATTTGAATTTAGGCAGACAGGCCCTTACTATTATCTTTATTTTTTAGATAAGGAAACGCAGGTGATGAGTGTTATTTCTGGGGACACTTTGGACACTAAACCTTCACATGTCAACGTTTCTTGGATGTTTTCTCTTCAGTACAGCCCTGCTGAATGGTCTCCCGATGAGGAGGTACTTGAAACGGAGAGAAGTCGCTTTTATTTCCACCCGAGGGAGACGACGCGAGATGATTTTTCTACATATGAGTTTTGATCCCCGTGGGCCCCCGGCCTGGACTACATTTCCCATCAACCCGTGCTCGGAACTACGGGCACCGATGTGTGGTCCAGCGCCGTTGGCCGCGGCGCAGTCGGCAATCAGTCGGCCGACTGGCGGGCGCTTCGCGGTTTGAATGGCTGGGGGCCCAGGCCCTCGGCTCACCTGAGGCCCCGCCGCCCAGGTGTGCGCTATGCCGTCGGGAGGCAACCAATCGCCGCCGCCGCCCCCCCCTCCCCTTCCGGCGGCGGCGGCCTCAGATGAGGAGGAGGAGGAGGATGCTGAGGCGGAGGACGCAGCGCAGTCGGCCCGGTCGCCGGCCCCTCAGACCCAACAGCGGTTCGACGAGCTGTGCAGCCGCCTGAACATGGACGAGGCGGCTCGGGCCGAGGCCTGGGACAGCTACAGGAGCATGAGCGAGAGCTACACGCTGGAGGTGCGCCCGGGGGGAGGAGACCAGCGGCTTTCCGGGCCTAGTGGTCCCGCCCCGCCTCCGGGAATGGGGCCCCTTGTCTCCCCGGCTCGGGCGCCCCGCGGTTGGGGGGTAGGGGGGACCCCCTCCGCCCCTGCCGGCCCCGGCTCTCTGGGTCCCCAGCCTGGAGCAGGGAGGGAATCCTCTTTGCGAACCTTCGTCCTGGAAACCTGGCTTTTGAAAAGCTCTGTAGCGGCCCTGAAAGTGAACTCTGTCTCGCTGCTCTTCCCCCTCCGGTTCCGAAGCGGGAACAGCCCTTGCCCTAAAGTAGCACCGCGAGGCAGAGGTCGTGCTGCGGTCCGATTACAAAAACAAGCACCTTGTTGGCAGGATGAACAGGTGTAGTTGTCAAGACCATACACAGAAGGGGGTGGGGTGGGGCGGGGGCTTGCCTGCATTAGCTCTGAAATTAACCCGATGTTAGCGCCTGCGTTTCTGGGCTTCTTCTTCAGTTCTTTTTGAACTGTACTAAATTGCCTTTGTCCAGGCCATTGCCTCCGTTTGAGTAAAAGCGTTACGTTTCGAGCTGTGTTTATGTATGTGTGAACAAAGACGAATTTTTCCCCTGCGCAAATTAAACGGGCTTTCTGCCCGCCTGGATAAAGACACGCATTTGTCTCTAGGAAGTCAGGACTGCGACGACCTTGAGGACCTATTGGTCACTCCAGACATTGCCCAGGACTCTTATAGTCGCTGCGATCTAGGCATGTTTTGTCCCTTTCTTCCGACGGGGCTTGCAGCGGAGAAAATGGCCATTCTAGCCAGTGAGGCTCAACCCTGTAGGCACCTCCCCTTTATGGGCCAATGGGAAGTGACACGGAAGTCTGCATTGTTTATCCGCTGTTTGCCTGTGTGAGTGGTATTTAAACTGCAGGCCATACGATTTTAAGTTGTTAAATAGTTTGTGGAAAGAGTAGGGCAAATAGGCTCAGAATGGGAAGGCCTAACCGAGGTGTTATTTAACTATAAGAGGGTGTTTTTGCCTGTGTGGCACTCACTAAGGTTATTATTTTTTTATTCTTGCATTAATAGAATTTTAATTCAGTTCCTTATTCCCATTTTTACATCTGCAGCGGGGCGGGGTTGGGGGGGAAGCTAGTAATATACTGGCTTTGGAACCTGACAGACCTAGGTGACTTTGGGCAATTTACTTACCCATTCCAAACTCAATTTTATGGTATGTTACTTTGAGATATTTGTACCTACCTTACAAAGCTGTTCTGATGGTTAAATAAGGTAACGTGGAGTTTCTGGAGCATGAAGCACTCATATGGATAGCGCTTTGGAGTTTACAGAGCTCTTTCACGTGCTTTGGTGATCTGGCTGAATAGGCCATGTTCTTGTTTCTTTCCTAGTGGTTCCTGTAGGCAGACAAAGAGAAGGACTCTTTTTTGGTGATGGGCATAAGTGCCTCCAAATAAGCTCTTATTTTACCCTCAGGATAACCCTGTAAATTCGATAGAAAAAGCATTATTTCAACTCACAGCGGTTAAGTTGTGTGAAGCCCAGGGTTATATAAGCAAGTGACAAATAATAGATGGTTAGTAAATTATTTTTAAAAATAACTGTTTGATTTCTCAGTTTTTTAAAGACTTCGATCTCAGATTCTTAGCTCAGTTTACCCAATAAGTGAATGATATTCATTCATTTCCCAAATATTTTTTGATCACCTGTTCATGGCCAGACACTGTTACGTAGGTGCTGGGGATAGAGCAAGGCACAAAACATAAAATCCCTGCCCTTGTGGAACTAGTAGTCAGGTATGCTGTAAAATAATGTCGGGTGTCAGTCTCGTGGAAGTGTACCCTGGAAAATAAAGTTCGTATGATATTTAATATAGAATAGTGGTTATAGAATTTTATCTTTTGATTTCTTTTATTTTCTCAATTCTCACGGTCCTCAGGTAAGAAAATTGAGCCTCTACAATTGTTAAGTAATTTGCCCAAGGTGATCTACTCCCATGCTGGGACTTCCACGGTGTATGTCCTGAGAGAGAGCACCAGGTGGAATCTGTATTGCCTTTTATGATCTTGAAAGTTACATAGCATCACTTTCACCTGTGGTACTGGTTGAGACAGTTCAAAGTGAGAGAACACAGACTTCAACCTCTCCGTGGAAGAATGTCAGTGTCACATTATACGGAGAGCATTTGGGACAGGGACATCATTGAAAATGCAATTTCCCACAAACATATAAATAACACTTTGAATTTAAACGAGTTTTTCATACTGAAATATATATAGTTCATTAGCTAAAAATCAATTTTCTTTTATTTTACAGGGAAATGATCTTCATTGGTTAGCATGTGCCTTATATGTGGCTTGCAGAAAATCTGTGCCAACTGTAAGCAAAGGGACAGTTGAAGGAAACTATGTATCTTTAACTAGAATCCTGAGATGTTCAGAGCAGAGGTAACTATGTCAGAGTTTGTAGAGTGTGACTAATATAAAAGCATAGTGACAGTAGGAATTTCTCTTTATCATTTTCTAAGCATTTGTACCTATGGAGTGCTAAATTTAGAAGTTAGGTCATGGTTTTTCTTTACCACATCTAAGTTAGTGTCCATTATATTTTATTTCTTTGGTGAAAAATAATTAAATTTTAACGTATTTGGTACTTGTATGAAGCATTTACTATTAGGTTATCATTACATTTAATTACATTAAGATAATCAATTACATTTTCATTCCTACTAGGTTAATATTACACAATGACTTATCATTGTGTAATATTGGGAGAACTCTAAGTAAAGATACTCTAAATTGAAAAAGTAAATATTATATGGTATTAAACTGAGAACTACATGTACTGGACTTGTATCTAAAGAGGAAGCAGAAATTGCTTTTTCTATCTGTTGTGTAATTGAATTGATTACATTTATTATTTGTGCCATTTGGGTTAATTTTCTCTTGGCTTATTAAAGATTGGTGGAAAAAGGATGTTTGGCATTTTGGAGGAAGTGCCACTGTCAAAATTTATGGACCTAGTGGTTTAAAAAAAAATCACTTACTATTAAAATAACAAGAAATGTAATCTTTTAGCTGAAGTCTATTTATTAACCTTGAACTCCATCCTGAGTTATATTTAGACCTAAGAACAAGAGGCAGTGTGTAAAGAGTTGAACACCTGGGCTGTAAACCTGCAGAAGTGGGCTTAAATAAGGTGCAAAGTATAATCATTACAAAGAAGAAAAGTGGAGTCAGACTCATCCAGTTAAATGACAGACAAGGGACTTTAGAAGCAAAGGTCAAATTATGGAATCATCATTATAAACTCTAGTAAACTAAGCTTACCTAATATTTTAATGCAAGTAATATCTCAGACTTCAGTTTTATTTCCAATTCGAAAGCTCAATTTTTATTTTTAAATTTTTACCTATGGGTTCAGATTATTTACTTCTCTGCAGCAATGGACTAAATGAATTAAAAAGAAAGAGCAGATTGGGAGAAGATATTTACAGTGTAACAAAAGATTAGTATCCAGAATTACATAAAGGACTACTAACAAATAGTTAAATAATTGACAAATAGCTACTAAGAAATGGGAAAAGTATATGATTTCACAAAGGCCTAAACTCACATAGCTAATACATGTAGGCAAAGATGTTCAGTCTCACAAGTAATCAAGGAAGTTCGAAGTAAAAATAAGGTAATATTTCATTCTCATCAGATTGGGGAAATTTGGAGTCTCATGACACCAAGTTTGGTCATTATGTAGGGAAATAGGAACTCTGTATTGCTGGTGTACATTGGAGAGAGTATAAATTGGCACAATCACTCTAGTGGGAAATTTGGCAGTATCTAGTAAAGTTGAAGATGCATATTCTCTGACTCAGCAATTCTGCTTCTCAGGGTAGTTCTTAAAGAAACTTCAGCATACAAGTACAGAAATGTGTTCATTACAGCATTTTTGTTATAGTGAAAAATTAGAAACCTCAATTTCCATTGGTTGGGGAATGAACGCAAAACATGGTAGTTCATATGAAGGAATATTTTTAGCAATTAAAAATTAGATCTACACGTAGCAACATTAATCTCATAAACATATTGAATGAAAAAACAAGTTGTAGAATGCTACTTACAGTATGATACCATTTATATAAAATTTTAAAACCACACATACAAAAGATACTACTAAACTGTTTATGGGTACATATATAATCACATAGTAAGTGTAAAAACTCGGATGGGAAGACTCAGACTATACAGTGGAGCTTATCTTTGGGGAAGAAGAGTCCAAAGGGAACTGGCTGTTTCTGTAGAATCTGAAGCAAACATGGCAAAATGTATTTGATATGTTTATATTTGTTAAATCTGGCAATTGTTACATGAATGTTGGTTATGTTCTCTGGTTAACTACTTATTTTCCACTTCTTTTGTATTGATATGTATTTCATACTTTTTTTAAACTTTTAGGTAATCTCAGGAAAAGAGATTAGGGAAATTAGATTTGGAAGATGAGAGAAATAAACCAATCTGTGAGATTAGCCAGAGAGGCATGAGTTGTGATTTTATATCACTGTCTAAAAGTAATATAATTTAATGAGTTAATTTCAATTTACTTTTAATTATCTAATTTGTATATTTTACCCTGTGTTAATTACACACAAAAAAACTCATTTTTTATTTTTAATATCAGCTTAATTGAATTTTTTCACAAGATGAAGAAATGGGAAGACATGGCAAACCTACCCGCACAGTTCAGAGAACGGACTGAGAGATTAGAAAGAAACTTCACTGTTTCTGCTGTAATCTTTAAGAAATATGAACCCATTTTTCAGGACATTTTTAAATATCCTCAAGAGGAGCAGCCTCGTCAACAAAGAGGAAGAAAACAGCGGTATGTTTCTATATTTGTTAAGCAGGAATACACATTTGTCTGTACTACAGTTTTGATCCCTTAGTTTGTGTCCCTCAGTTTATTTTGCTGGTCTTAAGAAACAAATGTGATTTCATAAGTAATCTTTTTTTCCAATAATAATTTCTTGCTTTTCATTGTATGTTAGCTCTGAAGAGTTTGGCTTCTTTCACATTGCAAAATGTGTGGAATCTCTGTTTCTATAAACTTTCCCTGTTCATTTAAGCAACCAAAAATGCAAAAATCAGACCTTAGATACTCTCACCAGTTAGCAATCTTGGGTATAGAATTTGACTACTTAATGTTCTATTATCGACGATATTGACTATTTCTATTATTTTCTACATATTATAATACATATAGACTATTTCTTTATTTGACTTTTATGTCAAACTGAACAGTGAAAAAATCCTCCTGAAAAGGCTTCTCTATGTATTTTGATGTTTACAACCAGTGAAAAGTAGAGAAACTGGATTGGGGGGAGAATGGTGGAACTGAAGACTGAAACTATTATGAAATTCTGCTGACTATGTCTGCAAATCTGTAAACTTATTCTGGCTCGATGTTTTCCATCTTTCCTGGTAGATAAGGGCAATTATGGGATACAAATTCTCTAATTTTATCACGAAAGTTTTTTTCATAAAGTAGAAATGAAAATTTGTTCTTAAAATAGAACTAGAAAAATGTTGACAAGAAAAGTAGGGGAAAAGAAGTTATTGTAATTGAATGAATAATGTTTGCTTCTCTTTCAATATAAAAATGTTCCCAAACTGTGAAGGATGTTTACAGTAAGTGAGCAGCTTTAAAAAATAAAACAATGTTCATTTTTATATACTTGACCCCACTGATACAGAAGCAGCTGGTCTAGTTTGCTTGCAGTTTTAGGGAATTGTCTATTTATAATTAAGTATTCTAAAGTTTGGATAGAAGCTTGTTTCTGAGTCTTAGTGAGGCTGATATGATCATTTATAGAAAGATATAGAATATCTTCTTTCTTTGAAGTGTTGTAAAAATGATTTCAGATTGTATTTGCTTTGATATTTATTAGGGTGTATGGACTACTTAATTCTAATTCAGAAAATTCTAATAAGTTTATCTAAAAATTTACATCTATATCACCCTGTATACTTTTTATTAGTACTTTTGGCTAATATTAGTAATAGTAATGTATACCATTTACTGAGTATTTATTATGGGGCAGGGACTCTTCTAAGACTTAAGCATGTATTACTTCAGTTAATCATTACGATGGCTTTATGAGGTTGATACTGTTGTTACAGGTGGGGGGGAAACAAGCCTTTGAGAGGTTAAGTAATTTGGCCAAGGTCACACAGTAAGTGTGGAGCTCTTATTGAAACTTAAGTAGTCTGCCTGCAGAACCCGTGTATTTCACCACGACTCAGTACTGCATCTCACACACTGGTCTTTGAAAATTTCTCACTGAGTATTTATTGAGAGCTTACTGTATGTAGGATACAAATGTTAAAAAAACAAACAAACAAAAAACAAAACCCAGAGTCACTGTCTTTTGAGAGCTTACAGTAAGTATAGTCAGGGAGAGGCATGTATAAGTGCAAAAGATAATAGAAATGTAGGACTTTTGAGGCAAAAATAAGCCACTCTGTATAAGACAGTTAGGTAAGGTTCCATGGAGTAAGCAGAAATAGGACTGGAAGGATGGGTAGGATTTTGATAGGTGAATTTGGAGATACAGGTAGCCTTCTATGCAGAGGATGAAGAATGAAGACACCAAAGCAGCAAAGTAGGAGGAAATTTGGCTGAGTAGGTTAAGTTTGTTCTAGAGTTCTAGAGCCAGTTTTTGGAGTGGCTTGAGTGTTGTTTTTTTCTTCCAGTTTTATTGTGGTATAATTAACATGCAGCACTATATAAATTTAAGGTGTACAGCATAATGATCTGACTTACATACATCATGAAATGATGACCACAGTAAGTTTAGTGAACAGCCATCATCTCACTTAGAAATACAAAACTAAATAGAAAAAAAATGTTTCTTTGTGATCACAGCTCTTAAGATTTATTCTCTTAACTTTCATATATAACATACAGCAGTGTTAATTATATTTATGTTGTACATTACATCGCTAGGACTTATTTATCTTATAACTGTAAGTTAGAATGGCTTCTAAAATGTTTGACTTTTATCTTGCTAGGTATCAAAACTAGGTAGTTTATCACATGCCTATGGTGGGGAGCCTACTTTTTAAAGCAGGGCAGTGACGTTTAATCCTTGCCATCGACTGGTGAATTAAATACAGTATTATACCCAAGTAGAATGATCTTTTAGCAGATGGAGAGACTAAGGCACATGGAGAGCAAGTGTACTTAGCTAATGACAGTGCGGGAACTAAACCCCAGTCTTCAGATTCTTCTCTTCAAAGCACCTTGGTAGAATAAAGCTATTGGAATATGGAGCCAACAGATGTCTTACCTAAACATTGGCAGAGGATTTGGTAGAAAAGCCAAGTTTAAAACAGGTCTAAAACTCCCTGTAGCAGACATCTTAGCAAATATAACAGGCACACTTTTATTTTCCCCCTTCCTCCTCCCTGCAACAGGTACTCCTAATGATAGAAATATAAGGAATTATGGGGAGCCCCGAATTTACATGAAAAAGTCCTTTTGTGGGACTTCCCTGGCGGTCCATTGGTTAAGACTCCGAGCTCCCACTGCAGGGGGCACGGGTTCGGTCCCTGGTCGGGGTAAGATCCCGCATGCCATGCAGCACAGCCAAAGGAAAAAAAAAAAAAAAAAATCCATTTGTGACTCGATATATAATCTGGAATGTCTTTAGGGAGGGAGGGTTTACATTTCATCAACTATGGTGGAGGGGAAAAAAAGTTGGAGGAATATCTGCCTGCATACATGGGTCTTAAAGCAGCATTAGCCTTGCTGATGTCATCAGAAGGACTATTGTTACTCGTTTTATTTTCTACCTTACTTATCTTGACCTGCAAAAGCTTTTACACTTCTTCAGAATTTTCTTCTAAGATGAGTGCTTTCCCTCGCTCCCAGCTATTCCCTTACCAGTATTTGGTTGGAGCAGAACTTCTGCACATTTTCCATGTGAAATGAATCTGCTGTCACTCCCTCTAACTGTGGGTTTTGTTTCTCACCTAGTTTACAGTCATTTGTCATGTCTTTTTCTGATTCTTCTGTTATCTCATGACTTTTTTCTCCCCCAAAGGCGACAGCCCTGTACCGTGTCTGAAGTTTTCCATTTTTGTTGGGTGCTTTTTATATATGCAAAAGGTAAGGAAAGAGTGATATTTATTTAAATATTAGTTTATTTAGAAGTTCAGGTACTACTATTGTCAACCTATAATGTGTATCAGGAAAAGATTCTCACTGAAAAATTTCTCAAGGATTTTAGTCCCAGGTTCTTTTTTAAGTATTGCCTTTTCATAAGAGTCTTTTGAAATTCTTTACAGTATCCCAAACTTCCTTCATTAAATGGAAAATCCTTCGTTTTGTTCTTACACAGCATTTTTTCCAAAGCACATTATCTCTGAATTATGGACTGAAACACATTAGTGTGTCTGTGCTTATATCTTGGGCTGTATTTTTCACGAGACATGTCTTATTTAATTGAGTGGGACTGATCGTTCTCAGAGTAGTTCAGATTACTTTTTACATCTTGTTCAGGTAAATATGCTTGATCAAATACCTTTAGATACAACTTATTTTCTCTACCTCCTCTTCTCACTTAACCTGTCCAAGGTCTGCATTCAGTGAAATACATTTTTATTCTTATTATTGTCCTCTCTGTATTTTTTTAAATCAGGAATGAATTGACTATCACTAAGTTTATTGAAATGAAATATAAAATATGTGTAAAATTTATGTAGCTTATTCCTAGGCATAGTGTCTTTTTTTTTTTTTTAATTGAGGTATAGTTGTTTTACAATGTTGTGTTAGTTTCTACTGTACAGCGAAGTGGAGTTCCCTGTGCTATACAGCAGGTTCTTACCTCTCTGTATTTCTATGTAGAAATGATTCTTACTAATATATAGAAGAGCAGAAAGTACATTTACACAGCTTTTTCTATAGATTATATAGAATGCCTTTGCCATTAAGATATCCCAATAAAATGCAAGGTTAAAATCAAAGAATTATTAGAGCTGGCAGGTGTTTCATAAGTATAAGAGGTTCTCATTATTAGATCAATTTGTCCAACTTATTTAAAGAGTCAGTAACTGAGGCCCAGAAACTAGCTGCTAGAAACAGAGCTAGGATTTGAATCCACATCTCCTAGCTCTTGGTTTCATGCCGCATGTGTAGGCCCTCTAGCAGGGATGTGTCACTCCCTTGGTGTCAGTTCAATTTGTCTGATTGTAGCTGGTCCTTTCTAGCTAGTTAGGTTAGAACTTATCCTTCCTTCCCTGAGTTGCATGCTTTATTGAAAAGAAAAATCTTTCTTTTGTCAAAAATAAGCTCTTGGTTATTTTTGCTTTCCATCACACTGGATGTTTCTTTAGCAGAGATGAAGGTGGTGTGATCAGTGGCATGAAATTTAGAAAGACTTAAGAGCATATAAACTGTTTTCATGATGGTTGGAACATTTGCTACCACTTGGCTTACTGTGGCTGGTGTTATGATATTAGTCTTGACAGTAGATTGTGGGCAGGTATATCTGACTTCTAGGATTTATATCTGTTTTATGTCTTATGACATATGTATACTTGGAGGTAAGTATTTGGTACTATATAAATTATTGGAAGAGAAGTGTATTGTCTTTATTTAGGTTTTGGTCTCACTTGATCAACTGGGGTGGCACAGCTTTTGTCTCTACAATTAACTCAGTGTTTGAGTTTTACCTTACTGTTATTAATTCCGATATAATTATTTGGTCTAAAGAGCCTTTGTCTACCCACGATCCAGCACTATGATCGTTTATGATTCACTAGGATCTTTTCCAATAGAGTAGTTTAGTTGGTTTTATTCAGTTCTTGATTTAGTTATTTGGGGGACGGTGTACTCTTATAGACACCTTTTTCATGACTTTGTCTGCAACAGTGGGCATCCCAGATTATCTCATTCCTGATAAACAAGCTAACTTTTGCCTGTTATCTTTGTTGACTTCCAATGGCAAGTACACACCAGTGACAAGTTTGGGCTTGTTGTCATGAAGGGCTTTGTGGACTGAAGACTGTTAGGTGCCACTTCCTGTTTTACATGTTATCCCAAGTCTTCAGTCAGATTATCTTTGTTGATTGAAAGATAAAATATCTCACGAAGTGAGATTTATTTCTAAAGTCAGGATTTGAAATGTAGAGTATGTCATGATGGGAGAGTCGTGGAGTTTAGGTTCTGATCTTTAGGGGCATTTCAGATTTTTGTTAGAAGTCACTGTGCTGCCAGTTATTTCCTTCCATGGCAGGTACAACACCAGCGACAAGTTTAGGCTTGTCAGTGTGTAGGGCTTTGTAGCTTGAAACTGGTAGGTACCACTTCCCGTTTTACATCTGAGGAATTGAGTATATTTTAATATTAAGCATCTTTTTTGTGAAACCATGCAAGTTAGTTTGGTTATATCAATGCAAAGTTTAGCCTATTAATTATCATTTGTCTTTTTGGCAGCAGAAAACTATTTTTTCTCTTTAATCCATTTAAATTGATTTGTTGAAATATTTCCATCTATTAAAAAAAAAAAAAGAATTGCTTATCCTGCTACGCTGAGGTAAGTGGTAACTTTCTTTAGAGGAAAGGAGAGAAAACAGCCTGAAACAGAGTAGTGTGAGTGTGTGTGTGTATGCATTTGGGTAGTCATTTAGTGTGAAAGTGTCAAGGTTTAGAAATAATTCTTCAGACGTATGTTAGCTATTTAAGTTGAACTCATCTGATGTTATAAGAGTGTAAAATCAATATGAAGCATATATATGCAGTGTTTAATGCTTAAAGATACAAAAAAATCTAGAAATATTCCTTAATTTCTAAGAATAATAGAACTGTTTTCACTGCCTATAAAAACTGTTTTCAATGTTAGAGTTAAACCAGAACTACAGAAATGACATGTTTCTTTAGGTTTAGGTTTTGGTTTATTTTTTTGTTACCAAGCATCAACAATTATTCTTGAGATACTAGCTCTAGAACTGAAATATCTTTTATTGTGGTCCTGTTGCGTTAATTTATATGAGCTTGTATTACTACATCAAAAGTATTTAAAATATTACCGTTAGGAGTCTGATTATAGTTTCTGGTCTTTTTAAAATACATACATGAAAAAATAATTATATTAATCATTTTTTCAGCTTTTCCCATCTAAGCATTTCTACCAGTTTTCTTGACAGAAAAATATTTTCATACCAAACAGTTTCTTACAGCTTGAGATAATTTATGAAGTTGTTTGTGTTCAGAATTTTCAAAAGAAAAACCAAGTATGATAAAATTTTGATCAGCTATTAGGCATTTAATAAATGCTTATTTAATGAATGGCATTTATAGTAAAGTTTTGGTTTTTCTTAAACTCTTTTTTTAAAAATACTTATTTTTAAAATTTCTTTATTTGGTTGTGCCAGGTCTTAGTTGCGGCCGGCGGGCTTCTTAGTCTTGCTCTTATCTATCTAGTTTAATAAATTTCTAAGAGTTTAATATTTCAAACTGTAAATTTGCCAAAACACTTTCTGTAGCTCTTGAGTCAGCTTTGTACACTGTTGTATAATGTCATTTTAACTAAAGGAAGAAATTATTTTAAAAATATTGTGAAGTTGATGCAAATTTAACTCTATAATTGTTTATAATCCTGTAGGTAATTTCCCCATGATTAGTGATGATCTGGTTAATTCTTATCATCTTCTGCTGTGTGCTTTGGACTTAGTTTATGGAAATGCCCTTCAATGTTCCAATCGTAAAGAACTTGTGAACCCTAATTTTAAAGGTAAGTTTGTAAATCAAAGACTGTCAGACAACTCACATTTCTACATTATGTTTACTGTTGGGAGTTGTACACATACTATGGCTTTCCTAGCATCAGAGAACATAAATGCTTTTCAAAGCTTCATCACCAGAGTACTTACACCTAGGAGTTGAGCTCTCTGTAAAAATATTTATGGAAAAAGAAATTGCAAATATCACAAAGTTTAAAGTCTTAGATGGCAACTTTAGAAGTTTCTGAAATATATATTCAACAAGAAGAAGGAATTTAAAAACCTGGAGTAGCAAAGATGACATTAGAGCTGACGGTGGTTTTCTACATTGGCAAGTTTCATGGCTGACACACAGGAGGAGGTCAAAGCAGATTTATTGAAAGAATCTCCATTTCAGATCTTTTCTATAGAAGAGGAGTAGCTATGGTTCTAAAATAAGTAAAATGAATTTTCAACTCTAAACTAAAAGGTGTTTAGAAATGATAGTTATTTTGGCAATCCATTTAGTAGGCTTTAAGGTATATAATTTCTATGAATGATATACAGTAAGAGACCAATTATGTATAAAGCAAATATTAAAAATTATTTATTGGGCTTCCCTGGTGGCGCAGTGGTTAGGAGTCCGCCTGCCGATGCAGGGAACGCGGGTTCGTGCCCCGGTCCGGGAGGATCCCGCGTGCCGTGGAGCAGCTGGGCCCGTGACCCATGGCCACTGAGCCTGCGCGTCCGGAGCCTGTATTCCGCAGCGGAAGGGGCCACAGCAGTGAGAGGCCCGCGTACTGCAGAAAAAAAAAAAAAGTATTTATTGAGCTATTATATAATGCTGCTGCTATTTGAATAATACCTTGGTAGGATTCTGAGTGATTGTCAGTTGTGGGGTGGTTACAATTAGAATTTCAGCTTGTCTGAATCTCAAGGTAGATTTTTAAAGTTAGTGGAGTTAATTACTTCAGTTGCTTCTGGTTTGGTAAGTTTAATGTTCTCTGTCCTTTCTTTTATTTCCTTCCTAACTCCCTTTTATATTTCTATATAGCTGCTTCCCTTCATTTTATTCCCTCTTCTTTATTTCTCTTGCATTGAGTCTAGAACAAGGGCTGTAAATTAATATGATAAATACATATAATATAATTAAATCAAAGTATATAAAGAGTGTGTACTTTGAACAGTAATTTTTTTCAAAGTGCTATTTTTTATTTGAATGTAACGCTTATTGGCAAAATTTTATTTTTCTGGTTTTTAGATCTTATAGCAATATACTAAATTATTTTTTTAGTTTTTCTTTTTTAACCATCTCCAGGTAAATAACTGAATAACCGAAATCTTTTGAGCAGTGATACGCTTTACCTCTATTTGCTATTTTTGAATTATATTTAAATAGAGTCAAATTAGGCCCTTACACTATTTCCTGTACACTCATATGCTAACTCAAGTGCTGATTAGACTCTCTATTATTTATATTTTAGTTTATTACAGTTTGGTTTATGGAATGCTACCTGCTATCTCTATGATTTTACCCATCACAGGTCTATCTGAAGATTTTCACGCTAAGGATTCTAAACCTTCTTCCGACCCACCTTGTGTCATTGAGAAACTCTGTTCCTTACATGACGGCCTAGTTTTGGAAGCAAAGGGAATAAAGGAACATTTCTGGAAACCTTATATTAGGAAACTTTATGAAAAAAAGGTTTGTAAGTAGTAAAGAAGTAATTTGAAAATATCTTCTGGGCAAAGACTTGATTTAATACGATGACTTAAGGATCTTTTCTTTCATCATAGCTCCTTAAGGGAAAAGAAGAAAATCTTACTGGTTTTTTAGAACCTGGGAATTTTGGAGAGAGTTTGTGAGTACTTCTGTTATAAACGTACTTTAATGTTTTAAATTATGTACCTAGGAAACCTCAGAGTTTCATGTTTTTGTTTTTTTTTTAATTTATTTAATTTATTTATTTTGGCTGCGTTGGGTCTTCATTGCTGCGTGCGGTTGTGCCGAGCAGGGGATGCTCTTCATTGTGGTGTGCAGGCTTCCCATTGTGGTGACTTCTCTTGTTGCGGAGCATGGGCTCTAGGCGCGCAGGCCTCAGCAGCCGTGGCTTACGGGCTCCAGAGCTCAGGCTCAGTAGTTTTGGTGCACGGGCTTAGTTGCTCCGTGGCATGTGGGATCCTCCCGGACCAGGGCTCGAACCTGTGTCCCCTGCATTGGCAGGCGGATTCTTAACAACTGTGCCACCAAGGAAGCCCGAGTTTCATGTTTTTATTGTTTGTATCCTGGAAATTTAGAATATGTCTTGTGGCAGAATATAGGGATGCAATAAAAAATTCTGTCAACTGTTACTCGAAGCACATGTTTTAGATTTATTGAAAACTGTATGGCCGTTCTTTAAAGCTTTAATAGTTAAGCTTTTGGATCATGATTTTTGAAATAAAGAAATTCTTTTGGAACTACACAGGGGAAGAATGATGATGTGGAAGTACTTAGGTCTTCAAACTTGCCTGGAGCAGCTAAGAAAGATAGTTAGGCTTCTCACCTCTACCTACCAGGCAGCTTGGTACAGGATACCCATCCTGAAATACTGTCACCAAAATATACTTACTGTACAATGCATGAGCATAATGGAGCAGGCTTGCATTTTATACTCCTCAGTTTTTATAATTAACAGTGATCCCACTAAAACTTAACTTTTACAAAATTATTAGAATTTTTAGTAAATGAAAAAAATGAAACAAGTAGCCTAAAACAACTGAAATGGCAGTTCTGTGAGTATACATTTTGCCTATTTTTTTTCCCCTATAGTAAAGCCATCAATAAGGCCTATGAGGAGTATGTTTTATCTGTTGGGAATTTAGATGAGCGGATCTTTCTTGGAGAGGATGCTGAAGAGGAAATTGGGACCCTCTCAAGGTGTTTGAATACTGGTTCAGGAACAGAGACTGCTGAAAGGGTGCAGATGAAAAGCATCTTGCAGCAGCACTTTGACAAGGTGAGTTGAGCCATGCCAGAAGAGTGGAAATACAGGAGCAGACATGCCAGAGGTTCTATTTTATTTTGGTAATTGTGTGTGTAGATGCGTTTTACTTGCTTCCAGTGTGAAAAAGAAAATTCACATCTTAATTCATATCTTAATTGAAAAAGTTATCTCCCAGGAGATAGAAACAACTTAAGTGCCCATCATCGGATGAATGGATAAAGAAGATGTGGCACATATATACAGTGGAATATTACTCAGCCATAAAAAGAAACGAAATTGAGCTATTTGTAATGAGGTGGATGGACCTAGAGTCTGTCATACAGAGTGAAGTAAGTCAGAAAGAGAAAAACAAATACCGTATGCTAACACATATATATGGAATCTAAAATAAAAAGGTTTTGAAGAACCTAGGGGCAGGACAGGAATAAAGACACAGACGTAGAGAATGGACTTGAGGATATGGGGAGGGGGAAGGTTAAGCTGGGACAAAGTGAGAGTGGCATGGACATATATACACTACCAAACATAAAATAGATAGCTAGTGGGAAGCAGCCGCATAGCACAGGGAGATCAGCTCGGTGCTTTTTGACTGCCTGGAGGGGTGGGATAGGGAGGGTGGGAGGGAGGGAGACGCAAGAGGGAAGAGATATGGAAACATATGTATAACTGATTCACTTTGTTATAAAGCAGAAACTAACACACCATTGTAAAGCAATTATACTCCAATAAAGATGTAAAACAAAACAAACAAACAAAAGACACTTTTGGGGCTTCCCTGGTGGCGCAGTGGTTGAGAGCCCGCCTGCCGATGCAGGGGACACGGGTTCGTGCCCCGGTCCGGGAAGATCCCACATGCCGCGGAGCGGCTGGGCCCGTGAGCCATGGCCGCCAAGCCTGCGCGTCTGGAGCCTGTGCTCCGCAACGGGAGAGGCCACAACAGTGAGAGGCCCGTGTACTGCAAAAAAAACAAAACAAACAAAAAAACACTTTTGAGGACCAAAAAAAAAAGTTATCTCTATGTTTACTGTTTTAAATTTTGTCAACCTTGACTTTCAAAATTTTTGGTTAGATCTGGGAAAAAGAATTTAATATAAATGTAAATGAATATATCATGCTGAAGATTGTTGGTTTTGAGAAGGTGGCCAGTAATATACAGCCCATATTGAACATAGTAAGTGTTTAGAAAATGTTGATTGACCCAAATTGGTACCTTCATCTAAGAGACTAGAGAAACTGAGAATCTGTAGTCTTTAAGAAAGTTCTGTTAAACTGAGTTTCAGGATCATATGTATATTTCATGCAGACACTTAGGATGATGGCGACTAGGAGTTTCCCTTCTGTTGTGTGGTGTTCATACAACAGAAAATAAGCACCTTCTGACAGGTGCTTCCAGAGGCAGTGTAGCTAATTCCAAGGGGTAACTCACCTGTAAGACCAGACTTAAGACTGGTTTGCTTTCTCATTCAACAAATATTCTCAAGGTATGCTGTATGTCAGATTGTGTCCTGGACACTGGGGCTATGTCAGTGAACAAAACAGCTATGAATATCCTGGAATTTACTGATGGCTTGGATCTAGGGTGTGAAAAAAAAAGAAAACAGTGATGACTCCAGTTAGGTGAATGGTATAAAAGCTAAAGTCCTTACAAATGCCTAAAAAGTCTTCAGTGATCTAGCCGTGCTACCTCTCTGAATTCATCTCCCACCACTTTCCTCCTCACCCTTTCCACTCATGCCACATTAACCTCCTTTTTCATTCTTCAGATATGCCAAGCATACTCCCAGCTCAAAGCCTTTGCTCTTGCTGTTTTCTCAGCCTAGAGCAAGTTTCTTCAAGATGCTCATGTGGTTTACTTCCTCGCTTCCTTCAGATCTCTGATAACCTGACTACTATATAAAATAATAACCACTAGCATCCTCCCCTACCTCAGGACTTGCTTTCCCCCTTATTTTGCCATTAGTGTTCCTGTTAGCATTTATCAGTGTCTGATGGTTGGTAGGTAGGTAGGTAGAAATAAAGAATTGATTGTCTCAAGATAATAAATACATAGAAAGAGAGAGAAGGAGAGGAAGAGAGGGAGGAAGAGAGGGAGAGAGGAAGAAAGGAAGGAAGGATAGATGGATTGTTTATTATCTGTCTCCCTGCATTAGAATATAAGCTTTATGAGGTCTATGACCAGTGTTGTATTCAGTGCTTGTAGGCATTCCATAAATATTTACTATTGACGTTTATTGAGGGGAAAGAACAAGTCTAGCGGGGAAAAAATCAAGAGTTAGAGTTATGAGCACGTTAAGGGTGAGATGTCTTTTTATATTCTAGTAGAGGAGTTAAATAGGCCATTTAGAGATACAAGACTAGAGCTCACAGCAAAAGTAAGGGCTATATATATATATATATATATATATATATATACCCTTAGGATATATATAGTGTCATTAGGATACAGATGGCTTTTAAAGCCATGGAATTAAGAGAGGTTACCTAGTAGTATGAGTTGATAGACAGTAAAAGAGGTCTAAGAAGTTAAAGAGAGACTCTTCTTGATCAGAATGCACAGGAAGCTTTAAACTAAGAACTTAAACAGGGCTACCAAGAAGCCCCATGCTGACCTTGAGGACTACAGGCAGGAAGTTGTTTGTGGTCGTCGTATGTCATTTCCTTTGTGGAAGTGCTGCTACCTGTGGGCCACGTGGTGAGATGCTGCTGGCTGCTGTTGCTTCTCCTCCCAGCAATGCACTGGTTCATAAACAGGGAAGAAGGTGGCTGTAAGAAAAGCTGTTAAATATAGGGAGAAATCTTCTGAATGTAGTTAATCTACGTAGATCATCTTATTGACCTAAAAAAAATTACAGAATTAATTTCTTTGAAACAAAGTGAAAGTCTTGGCTCTACTCTTGCTTAATTCACAGAGAAAACACATATAGATTTATTTCTGTATGGCAAATTACTGTGTTTTTCTGTATCTCATGAAACTTGAATAGTTCTGTTGCCAGGTAAAATTTTTGCTGGGTGTTTTTACAACTATCTCTAGAATAAGCACATTTAATACATAGGGAAATATAGTCTATCTTGAATAGTAAAAAACTCTTTAGCTGTCTTAACCTTTCAGAGTTCGTTGTAAAAATTAGAAAAGATATTTTATTAGCCTATGTATTTTTTAACATCTTTATTGGAGTATAATTGCTTTACAATGGTGTGTTAGTTTCTGCTGTATAACAAAGTGAATCAATTATACATATACATATGTCCCCATATCTCTTCCCTCTTGCATCTCCCTCCCTCCGACCCTCCCTATCCCACCCATCTAGGTGGTCACAAAGCACCGAGCAGATCTCCGTGTGCAATGCGGCTGCTTCCCACTAGCTATCTATTTTACGTTTGGTAGTAAATATATGTCCATGCCACTCTCTCACTTTGTCCCAGCTTACCCTTCCCCCTTCCCATATCCTCAAGTCCATTCTCTAGTAGGTCTGTGTCTTTATTCCTGTCTTGCCCCTAGGTTCTTCATGACCATTTTCTTTTTTTTTCTTTTCAGATTCCATATATATGTGTTAGCGTACGGTATTTGTTTTTCTCTTTCTGACTACCACTCTGTATGACAGACTCCAGGTCCATCCACCACACTACAAATAACTCAATTTCGTTTCTTTTTATGGCTGAGTAATATTCCATTGTATATATGTGCCACATCTTCTTTATCCATTCATCTGTTAATGGACACTTAGGTTGCTTCCATGTCCTGGCTATTGTAAATAGAGCTGCAATGAACATTTTGGTTCATGACTCTTTTTGAATTATGGTTTTCTCAGGGTATATGCCCAGTAGTGGGATTGCTGGGGCATATGGTAGTTCTATTTTTACTTTTTTAAGGAACCTCCATACTGTTCTTCATAGTGGCTGTATCAATTTATATTCCCACCAACAGTGCAAGAGGGTTCCCTTTTCTCCACACCCTCTCCAGCATTTACTGTTTGTAGATTTTTCGATGGTGGCCATTCTGACCGGTGTAAGATGATATCTCATTGTAGTTTTGACTTGCATTTCTCTAATGATTAATGATGTTCAGCATTCTTTTATGTGTTTGTTGGCAACCTGTATATATTCTTTGGAGAAATGTCTGTATGGTCTACTGCCTATTTTTGGATTGGGTTATTTGTTTTTCTGATATTGAGCTGCATGAGCTGCTTGTACATTTTGGAGATTAGTCCTTTGTCAGTTGCCTCATTTGCAAATATTTTCTCCCATTCTGAGGGTTTTCTTTTCATCTTGTTTATGGTTTCCTTTGCTATGCAAAAGCTTTTAAGTTTCATTAGGTCCTATTTGTTTATTTTTGTTTTCCATTTCTCTAGGAGGTGGGTCAAAGAGGATCTTGCTGTGATTTATGTCATAGAGGGTTCTGCCTATGTTTTCCTCTAAGAGTTTGATAGTTTCTGGCCTTACATTTAGGTCTTTAATCCATTTTGAGCTTATTTTTGTGTATGGTGTTAGGGAGTATACTAATCTCATACCTTTACATGTACCTGTCCAGTTTTCCCAGCACCACTTATTGAAGAGGCTGTCCTTTCTCCTCTGTACATTCCTGCCTCCTTTATCAAAGATAAGGTGACCATATGTGTGTGGGTTTATCTCTGGGCTTTCTATCCTGTTCCATTTATCTATCTTTCTGTTTTTGTGCCAGTACCATACTGTCTTGATTACTGTAGCTTTGTAGTATAGTCTGAAGTCTGGGAGTGTGATTCCTCCAGCTCCATTTTTCTTTCTCAAGATTGCTTTGGTTATTCGGGGTCTTCTGTGTTTCCATACAAATTGTGAAATTTTTTGTTCTAGTTCTGTGAAAATGCCATTGGTAGTTTGATAGGGATTGCATTGAATCTGTAGATTGCTTTGGGTAGTATAGTCATTTTCACAGTGATGAATCTTCCAATCCAAGAACATGGTACATCTCTCCATCTATTTGTATCATCTTTAATTTCTTTCATCAGTGTCTTATAATTTTCTGCATACAGGCCTCTTGTCTCCTTAGGTAGGTTTATTGCTAGATATTTTATTCTTTTTGTTGCAATGGTAAATGGGAGTGTTTTCTTAGTTTCACTTTCAGATTTTTCATCATTAGTGAATAGGATTGCAAGAGATTTCTGTGCATTAGTTTTTGTATCCTGCTACTTTACCAAATTCATTGATTAGCTCTAGTAGTTTTCTGGTGGCATCTTTAGGATTCTCTATGTATAGTATCATGTCATCTGCAAACAATGACCGCTTTACTTCTTCTTTTCCAATTTGGATTCCTTTTATTTCTTTTTCTTCTCTGATTGCTGTGGCTAAAACATCCAAAACTTTGTTGAATAATAGTGGTGAGAGTGTGCAGCCTTGTCTTGTTCCTGATCTTAGTGGAAATGCTTTCAGTTTTTCACCATTGAGGACAATGTTGGCTGTGGATTTGTCATATATGGCCTTTATTATGTTGAGGAAAGTTCCCTCTATGCCTGCTTTCTGGAGGGTTTTTATCATAAATGGGTGTTGAATTTTGTTGAAAGCTTTCTCTGCATTTATTGAGATGTTCATATAGTTTTTCTCCTTCAGTTTGTTAATATGGTGTATCACATTGATTGATTTGCGTATATTGAAGACTCCTTGTATTCCTGGGATAAACCCCACTTGATCATGGTATATGATCCTTTTAATGTGCTGTTGGATTCTGTTTGCTAGTATTTTTTTTAATTTTATTTAATTTATTTGTTTTTGGCTGCATTGGGTCTTTGTTGCCGCGTGCAGGCTTTCTCTAGTTGCAGTGAGCTACTCTTTGTTGCAGTGCACGGGCTTCTCATTGCGGTGGCTTCTCTTATTGTGGAGCACGGTCTCTAGGTGCACCGGCTCAGTAGTTGTGGCTCACGGGCTCAGTAGTTGTGGCGCACGGGCTTAGTTGCTCCGTCATATGTGGGATCTTCCCGGACCAGGGCTCAAACCCGTATCCCCTGCATTGGCAGGTGGACTCTTAACCACTGTGCCACAAGGGAAGCCCTGTTTGCTAGTATTTTGTTGAGGATTTTTGCATCTATGTTCATCAGTGTTATTGGCCTGTAGTTTTCTTTCTTTGTGACATCTTTGTCTGGTTTTGGTATTAGGGTGATGGTGGCCTCGTAGAATGAGTTTGGGAGTGTTCCTCCCTCTGCTATATTTTGGAAGAGTTTGAGAAGGATGGGTGTTAGCTCTTCTCTAAATGATAGAATTTGCCTGTAAAGTCATCTGGTCTTGGGCTTTTGTTTCTTGGAAGATGTTTAATCACAGTTTAAATTTCAGTGCTTGTGATTGGTCTGTTCATATTTTCTATTTTTTCTGGTTCAGTCTCAGAAGGTTGTGCATTTCTAAGAATTTGTCCATTTCTCCAGGTTGTCCTTTTTTTTTTGCGGTACACAGGCTTCTCACTGTTGTGGCCTCTCCCGTTGCGGAGCACAGGCTCCAGACGCACAGGCTCAGAGGCCATGGCTCACGGGCCCAGCCACTCCGTGGCATGTGGGATCCTCCCGGACTGGGGCACGAACCCATGTCCCCTGCATCGGCAGGCGGACTCTTAACCACTACGCCACCAGGGAAGCCCCCAGGTTGTCCATTTTTGGGGCATATAGTTGCTTGTAGTAATCTCTCATGATCCTTTGTATTTCAGCAGTGTCAGTTGTTACTTCTCCTTTTTCATTTCTAATTCTATTGATTTGTGTCTTCTCCCTTTTTTTCTTGATGAGTCTGGCTAATGGTTTATGTATCTTGTTTATCTTCTCAAAGAACCAGCTTTTAGTTTTATTGATCTTTGCTATCGTTTCCTTCATTTCTTTTTCATTTATTTCTGATCTGATCTTTATGATTTCTTTCCTTCTGCTAACTTTGGGTGTTTTTTGTTCTTTCTCTAATTGCTTTAGGTGCACGGTTAGGTTGTTTATTTGAGATGTTTCTTGTTTCTTAAGGTAGGATTGTATTGCTATAAACTTCCCTCTTAGAACTGCTTTTGCTGCATCCCATAGGTTTTGGGCCGTCGTGTTTTCGTTGTCACTTGTTTCTAGGTATTTTTTGATTTCCTCTTTGATTTCTTCAGTGATCTCTTGGATATTAAGTAGTGTATTGTTTAGCCTCCATGTGTTTGTATTTTTTACAGATATTTTCCGGTAATTGATATCTGGTCTTGTAGTGTTGTGGTCGGAAAAGATACTTGATACGATTTCAGTTTTCTTAAATTTATAGCCTATGTATTCATGCTTAAATTCTTGACGTTAAGTTATATCTTTTTCATATTTGTGTTCAAGAATTTCACTTAAACTTATTTCTCTGAAGATCTGTCTGCTTTGGGGGGAAAAACTGTGATAGGTTCTAGTAACTAAAGGTAAAGAAGGGCAAGAAGACTGAAGAAGGCTGTTCTGCATCAGGTTGTATTCTGCATCTAAGAATGTTTGTTTTATCCTCTCTGTGAAGCAAATTTGATTACTTTTTATTTTTTTATAAATTTATTTTATTTATTTATTTTTGGCTGTGTTGGGTCTTCGTTGCTGCGCATGGGCTTTCTCTAGTTGCGGCGAGCTGGGGCTACTCTTTGTTGCATTGTGGGGGCTTCTCATTGTGGTGGCTTCTCTTGTTGTGGAGCATGGACTCTAGGCACATGGGCTTCAGTAGTTGTGGCACATGGGCTCAGCAGTTGTGGCTCACAGGCTCTAGAGCGCAAGCTCAGTAGTTGTGGCGCACGGGCTTAGTTGCTCCACGACATGTGGGATCTTCACGGACCAGGGCTTGAACCCATGTCCCCTGCATTGGCAGGTGGATTCTTAACCACTGCGCCACCAGGACAGTCCAAATTTGATTATTTAGATGAGCTTTTATTAAATCATGGATTTCATTTGGGCCAGATTTATTCTCAGCTTTCCTTTGTCAATCTTTGAGTAATTACAAAAATAGCAGTAGATGGGAATGGTGAAATTCTGTTTGTCAGAGATAGCCTTAATATTTTCATGCTTATGTTTGCCTTCAAGCTCAAGTTTTTGTTTTTTGCGGTACACGGGCCTCTCACTGTTGTGGCCTCTCCCGTTGCAGAGCACAGGCTCCGGACGCGCAGGCTCAGCGGCCGTGGCTCACGGGCCCAGCTTTTCCGTGGCACGTGGGAACTTCCCGTACCGGGGCACGAACCTGTGTCCCCTGCATCGGCACGCGGACTCTCAACCACTGTGCCACCAGGGAAGCCCCAAGCTTAAGTTTTGAAGGAGGAATAATAGGGAACTATGCCTTATCTTAAACATTTAACCTTTTATTTTATTTTTACTTTTTTTGTTTTGGCTGTGCCACACGGTGTGGTTGGTGGGATCTTAGTTCCCTGACCAGGGATTGAACCTAGGCCCTCAGCAGTGAAAGTGTGGAGTCCTAACCACTGGACTGCCAGGGAATTCCCATAAACATTTAACTTTTAAGAGACAGACTTCTTAGTTGTCTAAAGTGCAGATTGTCCTTTCACACAATTTCACATGGATAGTCGTGGCTCTTGGTGGTGTAACATTTAAATTCCAAGAACAATGACAGAAATCACTAATATTTATTGATAATATAAAGTTCTGATTAGCTTGAAATTCCCATTCATGAAGTAATTGAAAGTAGTTTAGGTCTTTTTGACCTAAAATAATGTTCTTTTTCCTCCTCTTTAGTCTAAAGCACTTAGGATCTCTACCCCACTTACTGGTGTGAGGTACATTAAGGGTAACAGCCCTTGTGTGACTCCAGTTTCTACAGCTACACATAGCTTGAGTCGTCTTCACACCATGCTCACAGGCCTCAGGAATGCACCAAGTGAGAAACTGGAACAGATTCTAAGGTTAGTTTGAGCCATTCTTGTCTTCTAAGATTTGGTTGTTGACTGTTTTCCAATTTTCTATTTTAATTTTTCACCCTTTGTGCCTTAATTCACCCATTGATAATTTTATATCAATTGCATGCTCAGTTCTGTTGTTAGTCTTTAGAGGACATAGCAATATAAAACGTATGAATAGAAAATGACCCTTTTTTTCTCAGTATCTTAGTCTTCTTGGGCTGCTATAACGGAATATGGTAGACTGCTTATAAACAACAGAAATAAATTTCTCACAGTTCTAGAGGCTGGAAGTCCAAGATCAGGGTGCTAACGGATTCAGTGTCTGGTGAGGACTGCTTCCTGGTTCATAGATAGTTGTCTTTTGCTGTGTCCTCATGTAGCAGAAGGAGGCAAAGGAGCTCTCTAGGGTCTCCTTTATAAGGGCTCTAATTCCATTCATGAGGACTCCACCCTCATGACCTAATCCCTCCCAAATGCCCCACCTCCATACACCATCACATTGGGGATTAGATTTCAACATATAAATTTGGGGCAGGGGGTAAGGAGGGGGGCAACACAAACATTCAGTCCATAGCTCTCGATTATTTTTTAACATAGTTCAGGAGATAGTAACTAATAACACTAGACACTGTAGAATAAAGCACCAAACTATCTATTACTAGTTGTTCTCTCTTAAGATTTCAGGGAAGCGGGGGATCTGTAAAGATGGGTGTTTGTCAAAGAGCTTCAGGAAGAGGATTGGACCTGAGCAAATTTCTGAAGGGTTGGTCAGATTTGAAAAGATAGCCAGTTAGATTCATAACCAATGTAAAACCACTGTAACTTTCTAAGTTTTATAAAACACCCTTAGCCTGAAAAGGAAGTCAACTACCTTTAGTTCCTTTGATCTGTCTGATACTAGTAGGAATATCAGGAAGCATTAGTGAAAAACACAATAGACTGAATTTCATTACCAGTGCATAATTTTTGGCAAATTTATTTGATTACCTCCAAGACTGCTCCTGTTCCTAAAAATTTATGATTTAATGATGTAGACTCTATAGGAGCCAATTTGATTTCTGGTGATATGGTGTAAGAAAGCTCTGTATAAACATACAATAATTTCCCACTCATAGCTAGACTTATTAAATACCAAGGCTGACTAATTTTCCTGTACATTTTCATGAAGTCTACTTTATTCACAAACTTGATTGTGATTGACACCCAACAGGGTTTGTCTGTATGGCCTCTTCCTAAGTCATATTTCTCAGATGGACCTTGTTTACCTAGAATTCAGAAGCATTTCATAAATACATTTTAGAAGCCTGTCTTAACTGTTATGTCTTCCAGATCTCTTTACAGTCTCTAACTAGGAGTAGCAGCTTCTTTAATCTTAAATAACCATTAGTGGAGTTAAATATTGCCAGTAGCTACTAGGTAAAACCAAAGGGTCCTGTTTTTGTAACCTCTGTGTATGTTCATAAATAAAATTCTGCTTGCATATGATATTCAGTAGCCATCTCTACCAAGATTATAATTGATTATATTTCCTTTATAATTTTCTAAACTTGCTGCATTTTTATAGAGAATATTTATGTTTATGATCGAGATAAAGACATAGTTGTTACAAAAGCCCACATGGTGATCATCTGTATTATGCTTCTGCATTGAACATATATTGCCTTTCTAGTAAAAAAATCAATGAAATAAACTTCATTTTAGAGGAGAAAATGTAGAATGCCAGTAATGATTTATATAAGTTTGTTGTAGTATAGATCATATACCCCTTCACTCTGTTTTTTTCTAGGAGTTCTTAATAAGAGTTGTACTGCCCTCTAGGGAAACAGTTGAGGGCAGTTTTGTTTGTCATCAGTGATTGCAGATGTGTAGGCTAGGTGGGTCATGAACATCAAATAGGCACCGGTCAAAGTTCCTAAACTTAACTGCAGTAAAAGGTACAGCTCCACGAAAGAAATATTTTTGCATTCAAATGGTAATACTAACACCTTTGATAAGGAATTATGGGATCTCCTGGTTTAATAGGGAAGTGTATAGTTTCTCTTTGAAGTATTTTATATTTACAGGTTAAAATTACTCTGAAATTACAGAGTTGTAAATAGTTTATCACTTTGTGACTTGACAAAACCTTTAAATCAGATAATTTCTTCTTATTCTTTTAGGACATGTTCCAGAGATCCAACCCAGGCTATAGCCAACAGATTGAAAGAAATGTATGAAATATATTCTCAGCATTCCCAGCCAGATGAGGATATCAGTAATTGTGCTAAAGGTAAGGCTTAATATTATCTATATTGTTCTCATCTTTGAACTTTAACTACATGCATTCCTTTCTTGGAAACCGAGTCAGAAATATGAAGAAAAAATTTGACTTTAGACTGAGGGCCAGAATATGGATGTCCAATTTTTCTGTCAACCAACTGATTTCTGGGCCATTCTCAATAAGAGAGAAATTTTAGACTGATAACCTTTATTATGTTGGACTTCTGGCACTTTAAAAAAATCTTTGGTTTTCATTTGTAGACTGGATTTTCAGTATAGAACTATAGTGATTCTTCAAAATGATAAGAACAAGGACAGAATATAATAGTTGTTACATGCCCAGACCCATTGGAGTTGTTTGATGTCATGAAG
Source organism: Delphinapterus leucas (assembly GCF_059928025.1). Lineage (NCBI taxonomy): Eukaryota > Metazoa > Chordata > Mammalia > Artiodactyla > Monodontidae > Delphinapterus > Delphinapterus leucas. Next base: position 30,117,523 of record NC_143148.1, read on the forward strand.
TATGAATACCAAGTAGGAGTGGAATAATAAACCAATTACATATGTCTTAGCATAGAGCTGCTCTATTCAAAATACAAAAAGAAAAAAAACAGTGTGAATCTTGATGGAATGCTATTGCAGTTTTTATGTGCAAACTTCATTTCACAATTTTAGAAAAATTTCAGTGTTACCATGAAGATGAAATTAAGGAATCTTAGGGATGATTGAAATAGCAACTGTAGGAAGTGCATGTATATGAAGTGTTGGGTTGGTTTTTAAATTTTATTCTGCTGTAGGGAATGGGATGGATCCTCATTTCCCCCAGTATTTGTGTTCTTTGCATGTGATTTTTGTGTTTTTTATTATTTATGCAGAAATTGCCAGCAGACATTTTCGTTTTGCAGAGATGCTTTACTATAAAGTGTTAGAATCTGTTATTGAGCAGGAACAAAAAAGACTGGGAGACATGGATTTATCTGTGAGTAAATAGCTAATGTACTGAGCACCACAATAAAATGTAGTTTCCTTTCAGCCCCACCCACCAAAAAAAAAAACCCATTATTGAAAAAATAATACATGGCTTTGAGGGAATAAGATTGGCATCTAAGAAAACTTGGGTTCTGAGTCCTCTTACCTCCAGTCCCCCACTTAGTGTTTCTCATTGCAGCAGTTTCTGTGGGTAGTAAGACTCTGTAGTCAAGGATTAAAACGTTCAGACTTAACCTTAATTGAGGTTTTTAAATAACAGAGTTTTAATTCAAGCCATGTATAGAATAAATTGAGTATTGACTATATAGGAATTTAACATGAACATTCAACCATTGATCTTTGGCTAAGATAATTTTTCTAGATTGTACAAGTGATATTACTTTTAATGACATCAATAAAAATTTTTTAAAAAATAATTTTTAAATAACATTTTAGAGAAAATTGTAAAATTGACAAATAATTGTTCCAACTCCTTGTAACTATTCACACTTCTCTTATTCTATATAAAAATATGGCTGTGTATACAATGGAATGTTACTGAGCCATAAAATAGAGTGAAATTCTGCCATTTGCAGCAACATGGATGGACCTAGAGATTATTATGCTTAGTGAAATAAATCAGACAGAGAAAGAAAAATACAGTATTATATCACTTACATATGGAATCTAAAAACTATGCAAAACAGAAACAGACTCACATATATAGAAAACAAACTTGGGTTATCAAAGGGGAGAGGGAAGGGGGAAGGGGCAAATTAGGCATATGGGATTAACAGATACTAACTACTATGTATAAAAATAGGTAAGCAACAAGGATATATTGTATAACACAGTCAATTATAGCCATTATCTTGTAATAACTTTATTTAGAGTATAATCTGCAGAAATACTGAATCACTAGGCTGTATACCTGAAACTAATATAATATTGTAAATCAACTGTACTTCAATAAAAATATTATATGGCTGTATATGGTTGTAGGAATTTAAAAGGCTGTTTTAGGACAGTTTTTTTTATTTTGAAAACATACAGAAGGGTATATAAAAGTTTCTAAATGTTAAAGCTTTGTTTTTTTTAATAGGGCATTCTGGAACAAGATGCATTCCACAGATCGCTCTTGGCCTGCTGCCTTGAGGTCGTCACTTTTTCTTATAAGCCTCCTGGGAATTTTCCATGTATTACTGAAATATTTGATGTACCACTTTATCATTTTTACAAGGTATTTTTAAAAATCTGAAACTGATGAGGAAATTGTGGATGAGATCCACTTCCTGTGGTTAGCCATCTAATTCATTTTAATATATGAGTACATTTCTTCTATTTTTAATTACATATTTAATAATTTCCACTCTAAATGGGGAGCAGAGAAGAAATAGGAGTCTTAAGAACTATATACTTTCAATGTATTGTATAGACCTATTTTGTGTAAAAGTTTCATATAATTCCTCCTTTTGTCTGATAGTCTTTTAGAATACTTTCATTTTATGAGCTAAGAAGGTTTTAGAAAAGTAGCAAACATATCACTAGCTAATCGTGATAGCAACCTTCTTTTTTTAAAAAAAGTTTTGACTTACTTATTTGGCTGCGTCAGGGCTTAGTTGCGACAACGCGGGATCTTCGTTGCGGCATGCGAGAGCTTTCATTGAGGCGCGCAGGCTCAGTAGTTGTGGTGCACAGGCTTAGTTGCCCTGCGGCACGTGGGATCTTAGTTCCCCAACCAGGGATCAAACCTGCGTCCCCTGCATTGGAAGGCAGATTCTTAACCACTGGACCACCAGGGAAATCCCCACAACCTTCTTTTTTATTTTATGAAAATTAAGTGAAAGTGTCTTTCCAAAAAAAAAAAAAAACAACTCCTTTTCACATACTATATAGAGGCACAGAATTATAGCATTGATTTGGTTTCCCTCTTAATATTGATTTAGTGTATGGATTTAATTCTCCTACGGTAGTCAAAACTAATTTTTATAGTGGCATAAACTGAATGTTCAGAGTTTTTAAATGTGAAATTTTGGGACTTCCCTGGTGGTGCAGTGGTTAAGAATCTGCCTGTGAATGCAGGGGACACGGGTTCGAGCCCCTGGTCCGGGAAGATCCCACCTGCCGCAGAGCAGCTAAGCTGGCAAGCCACAACTACTGAGCCCGCGTGCCACAACTACTGAAGCCTGTGCGCCTAGAGCCTGTGCTCCGCAACAAGAGACGCCACCACGATGAGAAGCCCGTGCGCCACAGTGAAGAGTAACCCCTCCTCACCGCAATTAGAGAAAGCCCATGAGCAGCAACAAAGACCCAATGCAGCCAAAAATAAAATAATAAATATATAAATAAATAAATATGAAATTTTGAGTAATGTTTTTTAATCTCAATAGACAAGGCATGCTTTTTAAAGATTTTTGAAATTTTTAATTTAAAGATTTTTGAAATGTATCACTATACAAAAGATTTTATATAATTCATACATGTAGTTTAAATAATTATTTATAAAGATAGTGAAAGGAAGAGCACCTGTTTCAAAATAGTACTAGTCTTTAAACTTGTAATTTTTGATAAATTGACTTTTTTGTTTCTATAAATATGTAAAAAAACTTAAATAAGTTTACCAATTTTGCTTTTGCACTTGAACAGTTTTTTTTGTTAAAAAATTATTGTTACTAAACAAACCAAGACATTTTTAAAAATTTCAGGTGATAGAAGTATTCATTAGAGCAGAAGATGGCCTTTGTAGAGAGGTGGTAAAACACCTTAATCAGATTGAAGAACAGATCTTGGATCATTTGGCATGGAAACCAGAGTCTCCACTCTGGGACAGAATTAGAGACAATGAAAACAGAGTTCCTACATGTGAAGAGGTTTGTGAAAAGATGTTAACATCTTTCTATGATAAAAGTATATCAATATATAGTCTATTCATAATTCTCTTTCACCGACCACAGTTAAACTTAGCATCTTCCTCATAAGTATGGGAGGGTAATAGCTGGGTTTAATTTGGTACAATCACCCCTATATCTAAGAGGAACCAAGAGTCAGAAATAATTTGTGACTGCCCCAAGGTTTCAGTGACAGAGTAAGAGTTCAGTGTTCTTTCTTGATTTTCTAATCAAGTTTCAATACCTTAAAATGGTTGTCTAATTCTCTAAATCAGTAATGAAGGTTAATTTATATTTAGTATCCAATTATTAGATTTGAATTTTTTAAGCCTGCCAGAATTTTTTTTAACTTCAGTATGAAAGTGGAAAATACAGGGGATTTTATTTAGGTGGAATAACTGATGAGCCAAGATAGTTTTCTTTTGCCTTAGATTATTATTATATTTCTAATTAAAATACTCTTTTGAATAATGGCATTCTGTGTAAACATTCCCTAATAGGTCATGCCACCTCAGAACCTAGAAAGAGCGGATGAAATTTGTATTGCTGGCTCCCCTTTGACTCCCAGAAGGGTGAGTGAAGTTCGTGCTGATGCTGGAGGACTTGGAAGAAGTAAGTTTAAAATATTAAGGGAAGTATTTTGGGGCCTAGCATCTGGAGATTTAAATTCCATCTAAAACTACAAGTGAAGTTAGTAGGGTGTATATAGAAGAAAATATTCTGTACATTATAGTACCACATGGATCACTTTAATGCTTTTGAAAAATATTAAAGAACACAGGAAAATGTGTGAAAAGTCAAGTGTCTTTTAAAATAGATAGAATGCTGTATAGTAATGTGATTCCTATTTATTAAGTGTATCTTTTTTCTATAAGCATGCAAAAGGGCTGAAATGGAAAAACCAAACTATTAATGATTATTGTTGGGTAATAGAATTCTAGGTGATTTCTGTAAATTTTTAAAGATGAATATGTATTACTTTTAAAATCGGAAGAAACAGAAAAATCTTCTTAAAGGTAGAGTGTATGATCTAATTAGGTACAGATGAGCCATTGAGTTAAGAGGACTGAATGGCCTGAGCATGTTACAGCTTTTTTTTTTTTTTTTTTTGGCTGCACCTTGCAGCTTATGGGATCATAGTTCCCTGACCAGCGATTGAACCCGGGTCGTGGAAGTGAAAGCAAGTCCTAACCACTGGACTGCCAGGGAATTCCCAAGCATGTTCAGCTTTGACTCTTGTCAGTTGAGCAGTGCTACCCTGGTTAATACAACAGCATTGCTGGCCCTGAGGTACAGAAAAGGGAAATTTTGCTTTTCATCTGGTTACATTTTAGGCAGTTCTTTATAACATCTGCCAGGTGCAACGTTTAAGTTTACATCAGATAAAACTACTTTTTAAAAAAAGCAATTCTGTAAATCCAGAGAGTTCTAAATCCTTGGATTCCATTAGAAGGACATTCTTGTTTCTAGATCAGCTTTTTAATGTAATTGATAAGCACTGGCTATAGAAGAAAGATCAGTTTTAAAATGAGGAATCACTCTGTGTCAGTGCATACTCAATGAATATGGATGATCTATATGAAAACTTACTCATTTTTGAAAGAGGAGGCATAAAGGCTTAATGGTTTATTTTTCTGCTTATTATCCACTCAGACCCATAGATCTGATAGCTGGTCTTCCTCAGTCCTATTTCTGTAGAGTTTTTCCTTCCCTAATCAATGGATTAGGACTTGACTTTAAACTTCATTTTTTTGTACTTATCACTTCTCCATTTTCATGAGGGCTTTTAATATTTTACGAGATAACGATCATAATTTGAAACACTTTTTTTTTTGGCCATGCCTCGCGGTATGTGGGATCCTAGTTCCCCACCCAGGGATCAAACCTGTGTCCCCTGCGTTGGAAGCATGGAGTCTTAACCACTGGACCGCTAGGGAAGTCCTTGAAACACTTTTAAAAAAATTTTATTGAAGTATAGTTGATTTACAATGTTGTGTTAATTTCTGCTGTATAGCAAAGTGACTCAGTTATACATATTCTTTTTCATAATGGATTATCAAAGGATATTGAATATAGTTCCCTGTGCTATACAATAGGACCTTGTTGTTTATCCAGAGATAATGATCATAATTAATGTATTCTTCCTAACTCTGCAGCTTTGTTCCAAATATAAATCTAGTATGTTTATTTGCTTTTGTATCACCAGGAAATTATAATGTTAAGCCACAGTCTGTCAGAACTGCTCCTGTCAGTCCTCTTATGAGCTCCCTACATAGATTTTAATATTTAAAACCCAGTGATGTGCAGTTTTTACAGCTGGACATGGAAGAGGGAAAGGGTTGCCTCTCAAAAATTCAGACAGTGGTGTGAATACTTAACTATAATGGTTAACAGAGTTTCCGTGTGGGATGTTGAAAAAGCTTTGGAAAAGATGTTATTGGTGTTTGCACAGCACTGTGAATGCAGTGCCGCTGAGCTGTACACTTAACAGCGGGTGAAATGCCAAGTCCTATGCTATACGTATTTTACCACAATTTTAGAAAGCTAGTAATATACCCAGAACCACTGAATTGTACAATTTAAGTGGGTGAAATATGTGTGAATCATATCTCAGTAAAGTTGTTTAAAAAAAAAATAAACTAAGCTTAATTGAATCCAAAACATGTATGTCCATTCTTGCTAAAGAACCGAATTGAATTTTAGTAACTTTCTACATGTAAAAAATGACAAAGATGAAAATGCATAAAACAGGGGGTAAATGCTCCCAGATGATACATAGTAATATCAAATCCATCAAGTCTTATCAAGTAGTATCTTTACAGTGAAATCACATCTTACATGAGTGTTCTGTAGAAATTGGATATGGTAGAAAAATAGAAAATTATTTAAATTGCCCCTCAGTCCTCAGGACCCTGTGGTAGTGGAGGGCAAAGTCTAGTTTGATTTAGCAAAAGGTGGAGTGAAGAAGGGAACACTGTGAGACACATAGAGAAAAATCCTTCCTTTAAATTTTGCTCTTAATAGTATTCAGTTGAATTTTCATTTATTGAATGTAGCTATGATGTGACTCCTGTAATTTTTGTTTTTTGATTATATAGTATTTCAAACACTAATTAGTTGTGAACATCACTTCTAGGATGGAAGTCAGATCTGTCTCCTTGAGTTAAGTGATTTTTTTTTTTTTTAACCCTAGGCATAACGTCTCCAACCACATTATACGATAGGTACAGCTCCCCAACAGCCAGCTCTACCAGAAGGCGGCTATTTGTTGAGAATGATAGCCCCACTGATGGAGGGACACCTGGCCGCATCCCCCCACAGCCTCTAGTCAATGCTGTCCCTGTGCAGAATGTATCTGGGGAAGCTGTTTCTGTCACACCAGTTCCTGGACAGACTTTGGTCACCATGGCAACAGCCACTGTCACAGCCAACAATGGACAAACAGTGACTATTCCTGTACAAGGTAAGGAAGGCAGAGTTGAATATTGCGTTCCTTCTCTGTGGCACTTATTAGAAAGTTACTCGAAATTTGGCTGGAATGATGATATGAGAGAAGAGTGGGGGAAAGGGGTTGGGAGGGGAAATAATTGAAAACCTCTGCCTGGAGAATCTTATAGTATCAACATTTTCTTCATGCTTTTTTTCTCTGAAACAAATTTTAGGCATTGCCAATGAAAATGGAGGAATAACATTCTTCCCAGTCCAAGTCAATGTTGGGGGGCAGGCACAAGCTGTGACTGGCTCCATCCAGCCCCTCAGTGCTCAGGCCCTGGCTGGAAGTTTAAGCTCTCAACAGGTGACAGGAACGACCTTGCAAGTCCCTGGTCAGGTGGCCATTCAACAGATTTCCCCAGGTGGACAACAGCAGAAACAAGGCCTACCTTTAACCAGCAGCAATATTAGACCCAGGAAGACCAGCTCTTTATCGCTTTTCTTTAGAAAGGTAATTTTTCTAAAGAAAAATGTACCCTTACCAGTTCTAGAGCTTGGGAAATACAAGGGTTAGATAAACAAAGTTTGAGATATTTTTGTTTATCTACTAGGTTTATCACTTAGCAGGTGTCCGTCTTCGGGACCTTTGTGCTAAATTGGATATTTCAGATGAACTGAGGAAAAAAATCTGGACCTGCTTTGAATTCTCCATAATTCAGTGTCCTGAACTTATGATGGACAGACATCTGGACCAGTTGTTAATGTGTGCCATTTATGTGATGGCAAAGGTGAGTACCATTAGGAATTTAAAGGAAAAAGTAAAGATGCTACTTCCTTACTCTCAGAACACTTTTAACAGCTTTATTGAGATAAAATTCACATACCGTATAATTCACTCATTTAAAACGCACAGCTCAGTGGATTTTAGTACATTCATAGGTATGTGTGACAATCACCACAGTCAATTTTGGAATATGGTATTCCATTGTATGCATATATAATATTTTGTTTACCATTCATCAGTAATGGACATTTAGATTGTTTCTACTTTGGGGCTATTATAAATAACGCTGCTATGAACATTTGTATACAAGTTTCTGCGTGGACATCTTTTCATTTCGCTTCCGTATATACCTTAGGGTGGATTGCTGGGTCATAGGGTAAACTCTATGTTTATTTGAGGAACTGCCAGACTGTCTTCCAAAGTCATTGCACCATTTTACATTTCCACTGATAGTATATGAAGGTCCTTATTTCTCCACATTCTCATCAACGCTTTTTATTATCTGACTTTGTTTTTTAAAATAATTTATTGAGGCGAAACTCACATAACATTACCCATTTTAAAACAAACGTTTCAAGTTTTAACATTGGTAACTTTTTTCTTCTTTTTCAAGGTTTGTTTGGCTAGTCTAAATACCTTGAAATTCTTTATGAATTTGTCAGTTCTGACTTCTTGTCACAGAGAAGTCAGGTGGGGTTCAGATAGAGATTATGTTGAGTCTGTAGATCAATTTGGGGAATATTGCTATCTTAACCATATTTCACTTTCTGATCAATGAACGTTTGGGACCTATGCTTTTCTTTATGGGTAGTTTATTGATGGATGATTCTTTTTCTTGTTATGAGTCTATTCAGATTGTCTGTTTCTTCTAGAATCAATTTTGGTAGTGTATGTCTTCCTAGGAATTTGTCTGTTTCCTCTGGGCTTTCTAATTTGTTGGCACACAGTTGTTCATAATATTCCTTTTAGTCCTTTTTATTCTTTGTCAGTAGTAATTTAACAATCTCTCTTTTTATCTTAGTGTAGCTGAAGGTTTATCAATTTTGTTGATTTTGTCAAAGAACGAGATTTTGGTTTCATTTATTATTATATGCTCTAATCTTTATTATTCCCTTCTTTTTGCTTGCTTTAGGCTTAGTTTTTTTTTTTTTTCCTGGCTGTGCTGCACGGCTGGTGGGATCTTAGTTCCCTGATCAGGGATCGAACCCAGGCTGTCAGCAGTGAAAGCACCAAGTCCTAACCCCTGGACCGTCAGGGAATTCCCTAGGCTTAGTTTTTGCTCTTCTTTTTTCAGTGTCTTAAGATGAATGGTTAGGTAATTAATCTTTCTTCTTTTTTACTATAGGCATTAAGAGCTATAAATTTCCCTCTAAGCACTGCTTTAGCTGCATCTCATAAGTTATGGTATGTTGTGTCTTCATTTTCATTCATCTCAAAGTGTTTTCTGATTTCTCTTTTGATTTGACTTACTGGTTACCTAGGTGTGTTAATTTCAACATATTTGTGAGTGTCCCAAATTTCTGTTAATGATTTCTAGTTTCAATCCATTGTGGTCAAAAAACATACTTTGTATTAATTACTTCAATCCTTTTAAATTTATTGAAGCTTCGTAGCCTAGCATATGGTCTATCCTGGAGAATGTTCAGTATGCACTTGAGAAGAATGTGTATTTTATTGTTGGGTGGAGTGTTCTATAGATGTCTGTAAGGTTTTTTAGTGTTTTTTATAGTGTTAAAGTCTTCTGTTTCTTTGTTGATCTTCTATCTAGTACCCATCCATTATTGAAAGTGGGGTATTGAGCTCTCTAAATATTATTATTGAATTGCCTATTTCTCCCTTCATTTCTGTCAGTTTTTACTTCATATATTTTGGTACTCTGTTATTAGGTGCATTTGTTTTTTGTTTTTTTGCATGTGTGTTTTTAATTGTTGTACCTTTCTGATGGATTGACCCTTCATCATTATGAAATGTCCCTTTTTATCTCTAGTAACTTTTTTGTTTTAAAGTCAGTTTTATAGTGTGATATTTGTATAGCCACCCAGCTTTCTTAGGGTTGCTGTTTGCATGATATACCTTCTTTCCATCATTTTCTTTCATATCTGTTTGTTTGTTTTAATGTAAAGTGTGTCTCTTATATAGGGAGTATAGTTGGATCTCTTTAGTCGGACAATTTCTGCCTTTGATTTTGTTGTTTAATCCATTCATATTTTAACATAATTGTTGTAACTGGATTTACATCTATCATTTTACTTTTTGTTTTTTATGTATGTCTCATGTCTTTCAGATACTGTCTTCCTCCTTTACTGCTTTCATTTTCATGTGCATTCATGGCATTTTAATTTCAGTGATGACTTTTTTTTTTTTTTGCGGTATGCGGGCCTCTCACTGCCATGGCCTCTCCCGCCATGGACCACAGGCTCCGGACATGCAGGCCCAGCAGCCATGGCTCACGGGCCCAGCCGCTCTGCGGCACATGGGATCCTCCCGGACTGGGGCACGAATCCACACCCCCCACACCGGCAAGTGGACTTCCAACCACTGTGCCACCAGGGAAGCCCTCAGTGATGACTTTTAAACTTTATTTTTCTTAGTGGTTTCTTTGAGGCTTACCATATACTTTTCTTTTTCTTTTTGCTCTATTCCCCCCCCCATTTTTTTGCCCCATCTTTATTGATATATAATTGACATATCACATTGTATAAGTATAGAATGTACAGTGTGATGATTTGATACATGTATATATTGTATTATGATTACCACCCAGCTACTTTTTCTTGGTAGTAAGAATATTTAAGATCAACTCTCTTAGCAACTCTCAAGTATACAATTCAGTTTGTTAACTATAGTCATCATGCTGCAAATTAGTTCCCCCAAATTTATTCATCTTATAACTGGAAATCTGTACCCTTCGATCAGCATCTCCCCACTTCCTCCAACCCCCACATATACATCTTTACTTATGAAAACCAGCTTCAAATTTATAGTAACTGAATGCCAGTGAGATATAGAAGTGTTACTTCTATGTAACTGTTTCCTTTTTGTTATACAGTGGTAGTATTGTTACACATATTATATCCATGAATGTTATAAATTCAAAAACATTGTTATTATTTAATATTTTTATGACTTTTAAAGGAGCTGAGACAAGAAAGGAGTGCAAGTATTTATTTATAGCTTTTATCATGTTAACCTTATTCACTATTTACTTATTTACCTTATTTCTCTCTGTTGGTTCCTGGGGATTTGAGTTGTCATCTGGAGTCATTTCCTTAGCCTAGAATAGCTTTCCTCCTAATCTCCTCCTTTGTGCTGTTTTTGGCAAATATATATATCACGTTTCTTCATGTATGTATGTTGTTTTATACAATTTTTAAAAAATCAGTTAAGAGAAGAAATATGCATTTTATACTGCCTTTCCAGTTACATAACAATCTTTACCATTGCTCTTTGTTTTTTCACTTGTATTTGAATTTGTGTGGGGTCACTTAACTTTTATTTTTTTATTTTATTTTATTTAATCTATTTATTTGGCTGTGTTGGGTCTTTGTTGCTGCGCACAGGCTTTCTCTAGTTGCGGCAAGTGGGGGCTGCCCTTCATTGCAGTGCACGGGCTTCTCATTGCAGTGGCGTCTCTTGTTGTGGAGCACAGACTCTAGGCGCGTGGGCTCAGTAGTTGTGGTGCACGGGTTTAGTTGCCCCGCGGCATGTGGAATCTTCCCGGACTGGGGCTTGAACGCGTGTCCCCTGCATTGGCAGGTGGATTCTTAACCAGTGTGCCACCAGGGAAGTCCTGGGGTCACTTTTATTATGAAGAACTTTCCTTAGTATTTTCATGTAAGATGGTTCTGCTAGCAGCATATTTTCTTTCTTTATATTTATGTGAGATTGTATTTATTTCACTTTCATTTATGAAAGATAACCTCGTTGGATACTGGATCCTTAGTTTTTACTTTGTCCATCGTCTCATAGCCTCCATGGTTTCTAATGAGAAGTTTTCTGTTACTTTATCGGAGTTTCCTAGTAAGCAAAAAGTTGCTTTTCTCTTGATGCTTTCAAGATATTCTCCCTTTCTTTGGCATTCAGCTTTTTTACTCTATGTCTTGGTATGGAGCTCTTTGCATTTGTCCTACTTGGAATTTGTTAAAATTCGTGGATATATAGATTGTTTTTAAAATAAATTTGGGAATGTTTCAGTCTTTATTTCTTTGAACATTTCTTTCAGCTCCTCTCCCTCCCCTCCTCCTGGTACTCCCACACTCTCTTGGTGTGCCACATTTCTCTGAAGCTCTGTTAATTTTTCCTCATTCTTTTTTTTTCTCTGTTCTTTGGATTGCACAACTCCATCTTCAGGTTTGCTAAGTGTTTTTTGCCAGTTCAAATCTAGTGTTTCATTCCTCTGATGAATTTTTTGTTACTATAATTTTTTATTCTAGGTCTTGGCTCAAATACCATTTATTCCCTCTGTTGTTACTGAATTTTAGTAGATTTTCTTGAATATATATTTCTTCATTTGTTATATGCCTTTTAGGGCCATTTCCAGAGGCTTTAAATGATGTTTTTTAATATAATTTTCACTGGGGAGCAGGTTCACAGACCATCTCATAGTATTATGCTGGAAGTCAAATTCTCTCTCAGAGAACTCTTATTCTTTGCCAGGTCACAAAAGAAGACAAGTCCTTCCAGAATATTATGCGTTGCTATAGGACTCAGCCGCAGGCCCGGAGCCAGGTAACTTACTACACTTTCTCTCATGGCTGAAAATAAAGATCAAAGTCTTTGAGGCATACAAAAAAGTTAACTACAGTTGATTCTGTGGCCTTTTCTCCAGGATAAAAAACTAAGGTTCTACTTTAAGGGAAGTCTTTATTTTAATCTTATTTAATTACTGACAGATAGCAACGCATCTTGATTAACAGACAGCTACACATCTTGATTAGTTTAAGTTCTCTTTTCACCAAAAGGTAATGATGTGAAATAACTGATTCCTTTTTAATTCAGATAATCACAAGATAGATGTAAATTAGGAAGGTGTTTGGATTCTATGTCACCTTGAATTCAGTCTGGTTTAGGAAACATAATGCTGTACATTTAACCAAAACAGCATTAAGTGAAATTTTAAAACTCATTTTACCTTTAATGCTATTCATTTGTTTCAAGAGGTAGGTAGGTATTTGAGATCTTTGTATTGATATTTGACTTAGAATGACTTGATTTTACAATTGCATATTATTACTGCTCTGTAGTATTGTAGGCAGTACTTGGAAGTTGAAGCCTGACAGGCCCTGATGTAAATCCTGTATCTGTTATTTAATAGATATGTAACCTTGGCTGCATTTATTAACCTCCCCTGAGTAGGAAAACTACTACTATACGGAGTTGTGAGAATTAAATAACATGTCAAAGTCACATAGTCTAGGATGTGCTCAATAAATAACTCGTTTCTGTTCCCTTCTCATGCCCTGTCTAAAGGTGTATAGAAGTGTTCTGATAAAAGGGAAAAGGAAAAGAAGAAATTCTGGCAGCAGTGATAGCAGAAGCCATCAGAATTCTCCAACAGAACTAAACAAAGACAGAAGTGAGTGGGATCTTTATGAACTTATAAAATGAAATTAAAAGCTTCTCTTATTTTTTAGGCCTAGGACTAAGGATTAATAAATTACTGTTGTAGAAACTATGAAAATATTTTATTGGCAAAAGATTTGTTGGACAATAAACCAAATTCTAAATTTAGTCACAGAGCTGTTTGTCCTTTATCCCGTGGCCTTGAGGCACATTGTGCATAACACTTTTCTCTAGAGGGATTAGCAAAGGATGGAGAAGGCAGGCATTTGTTGACTTGAGTTCGAGAAAAATGTGGCATGTTGACAGAAACCATGCTATGGAAACACTATCCTTAATTGTTGGTTTATACCACTTAATGCAGGGCTCAGGTCCTAGAAAGCTTGGTGTAAATTAATGAAAACTACTCAGTAAGCCCTTGCTACATTAATAGCATGGTAGTACAGTTAGTTTTTTTTTTTTATTAATTAATTTCTTTTTGGCTGCATTGGGTCTTTGTTGCTGCGCATGGGCTTTCTCTAGTTGCGGCAAGCTGGGGCTACTCTTCGTTGCATTGCGTGGCCTTCTCATCGCGGTGGCTTCTCTTGTTGCGGAGCACGGGCTCTAGGCGCGTGGGCTCAGTAGTTATGGCTCACAGGCTCTAGAGCACAGGCTCAGTACTTGTGGCGCACGGGCTTGGTTGCTCTGCGGCATGTGGGATCTTCCTGGACCAGGGCTCGAACCCGTGTCCCCTGCTTTGGCAGGCGGATTCTTAACCACTGCGCCGCCAGGGAAGCCCTGAAGTTAGTATTTAATATCTTATCTGTGCTTTGCTCCTTGGTATGAAAAATAAGAGTGCCCATTTGCTGCTGTTCAGTAAGTAGAGCAGGTAGCCATTCACCCTTATCTTACTGAATTTTCTTTTTAAAAGCAATCTGCACTAGCAGTCTTCCTGTTTAACACTTTTTGTTCCACCGGTTATAGCCAGTAGAGACTCCAGTCCTGTCATGAGGTCAAGCAGCACCTTGCCAGTTCCACAGCCTAGCAGTGCCCCTCCTACACCTACTCGTCTCACAGGTGCCAACAGTGATGTGGAAGAGGAGGAGAGGGGAGACCTTATTCAGTTCTACAACAACATCTACATAAAACAAATTAAAACATTTGCCATGAAGTACTCACAGGCAAATGCAGTAAGTTTGATGAGGATCATTTCACACTTTTTTCACTTGTGAGGAATGAGGAATCACTTATGTTTGAGCTGCTTCTGTGTAAACTAGTTTTACAAATAATTCTTTTTGTTAAGTAAGACTAAGGAAGTCTCTAACAGAAATGATGGGCTTAACCAACAGAATTTCTACTGTTGTGAAGCATTAAACAAGATGATATTTGGATTCCCTACAAAGTACAGTAATATGAGACAGATTGCATAGGTTCAGATTATCCAAAACTTACCAGTTGTGGTGACCCTGCAAGTTATTTAACTTCCTCTGTATCTTGTTTCCTTATATATAAAATGGGACTAGAAGTAGTCCCTTGCTTATAGGGTTGTTGTGAGGATTAAATTACATAATGTATTTAAAATGCTTAAAACAGTGACTGGCACAAACAAAGCACTTAGATGTTTGCTATTTGTATGGTTTTCCTTAGGTTAGATTTTTGCCGCTAATACATCACTATCTACCATTCATAAAGCTACTGGTTTATTATACCTCTTCACTCTTTCAATAAAAATAACCATTTTCAAAAAAAAGCACCTGGTTACAAATTTCGTTTACCTTTCTTAGAAATTTTTTTTGTTAAACAGATGGATGCTCCTCCACTCTCTCCCTATCCGTTTGTAAGAACAGGCTCTCCTCGCCGAATACAGCTGTCTCAAAATCATCCTGTGTACATATCCCCACATAAAAATGAAGCAATGCTTTCTCCTCGAGAAAAGATTTTCTACTACTTCAGCAACAGTCCTTCAAAGGTGAGCCTAATATAAATCTTGGCCTTTATTAACCCCAAAATGCTTAGGATTCTAGAAACAGGGTTTTTGGGAAACCCTCAGTACTCACATGAGTGATGGGATCTGTCAAGGAAGAGTGACCAGTAAGTCCCAAAGCAGCAAAAAACAAGGGTTTGCGGGGAGAACTTTAGAGCTGGAAATAGGGTAAGGGATCTGGATTTTCATTCCTCCCATTTCCTCTTTGTACATTTGAATATTCTGCTATAAATCTGGAATTTTATTTTTTTATTCCATTTGTAAAACTTTTAAAATTCCAAATTTCTGTTAGGGAAGGAAAATTTGGATCCCTTAACTGATTTATTTACTAAGTGCCTCCTTCTGGGACAGGAAGTGTCTCTGTCTCTGGCTTCTCAGTCTAAGGGGAGAAAGGGGCATTTTGGACACTTGGACAGTGTCACATTAGCACAGATTTAAGTGGTAGCATCTGCCTCAGTCTGCAATGGGGAGGGAAGCTTGAGTGAAGCCTTAATGGATGAAAAGTTAGCAGATTGCTGAGGCGTAGAAGGAAGGGCATCCAGGATGAAGCAGATAAGGGAAGGGAAACAAAGTTCTTGAGGCAGTAAGGCTAGATCCCTAGGAATCATATGCTATGTTAAGGAGTGCACCTGCATCTTAAAGGTCCTTAAGTGATATTTGTATTTATAAAGATTGCTTAGGAAAAACACATATATAACACATTGCCTAGACTCTCAAAAAAATGCCAGTATCATGAAGAGATAGATGATAGATAGATGGTAGGGAGAGTACTGATCTAGAGTAAAGGAGACTAAACAGACATGACAGCCAAATGCAAGGCATGATGACTGATTGGATCCTGCATAGAAAAGCACAGCTATAAAGGATATTTGGGGGACAAGTGGGAAAACTGAATATTGACTTTAACATTAATGTTTATCTTTAAATTTCTGTTAAATGTCTTTGGTATTGATGATGGTACTAGATTATATAGACTGTACTGTATATAAATTTATACATATTAATGTACGATGTATAAATGTATGTTCTACATTAATGTATATTAATGTGTTATGTATAGTAAGGTACACAATTATACACTGCACAGTATATTCATAATATAATGCTGTATACACATTATATACAAATAACATTTATACAATTAGTGTATACAGTTAACAATTTAAGGAATATTCAAGTAAATGGGAGACTAGAGATAGGAAGTGCAGAGCAGACTTAGGGAGGCAAAGAGTAGAAGAGTCAGTCAGAGGAAAGCTTTCTTAAGACGGTTGAAATTTGAGAAGGTGCATATACTGATAATGAAAAACTGGTGGTTTTATTTAAAACCTCAGAAAAGCCTATTATTTCAAAATAAAAGTAAAATAAATATCTAGGATTTGGTTTAAAACAATCTGGGGGGTGAGAAATGAATGAGGGGTATAGATCAAATAAGACTGGCCAAAATTGTTGAAGTAGGGTGATGGTCATGTGAGGGTTCACTATACACTTCTACTTTCCCGTATATATTTGAAATTTCCTATAATAAATGCATATGAAATGTGCTCAGTATGCTTTCCACTAGGAAACATGGACAATGACATTAGCAGCACATGAAAAAAAATTTTTTTAACTACCAGAAAATAATGCGATAGCTAACTTTTGGGGCTTTGGAGAAACTTAGTGCTGAAGGCACCTATAAATAAATCCAGTCTCTCTAGCCCTCTGGCGAAGTTTTTCTCAATCCGAGTTCTTCATGTGAACCAGAGAATGCAGAAAATAATTGGCCTGAATTTTTCTCAGTTCTCCCAAGGATGACATGTAACTAATATCAATACATTCTAGAATTCTAGATCATACTAATAAATTACCTACAATGGATGCCTTAGGGAATTAAGGCTTCTCTTGTGAAATTCCATGGCTGTTAAAAAATGAGTAACACTAGACTGGGGGAAAAATGGCCTAATACTGTGTAAAGTCGTGCTATTTTTTAAAAAAAGGAAAATGGAAATGTATGAAACTGATTAAATGTGGCATAACAATGTGATGCTCTATAACTTTTGTAAAAAAAAATCATAAATTTGTGAACTCTTACATTGTGGAAAAGCTTACATCAAAATCACCTCTGGAGCTTGTTAAAAAATAGAAATACTCTGCCTCTATCCCAGATAGTCATCAATGTCAGGCAGCTGAGAAGTGAAATTGGAAGGACATAAGATTTGGTAGTACGTTTCTTTATAAAGATGTTCAAACTCTTCAAGATAAACCGCTTAACTTATTTGAGGTTCTTTGACTTAACACTGAACTATGTATTAGAATTTTAAAGTTTTTATATTTATTTTTAACCCCCCGCCCCCCCCAGAGACTGAGAGAAATTAACAGTATGATACGGACAGGAGAAACGCCAACCAAAAAGAGAGGGATTCTTCTGGAAGATGGAAGTGAATCACCTGCAAAAAGAATTTGCCCAGAAAATCATTCTGCCTTATTACGCCGTCTCCAAGATGTAGCTAATGACCGAGGTTCCCACTGAGGTTAGTCTGTTGTACTGAAACTGTCTTTTCACAAACTCTGTTTAGCAGCATCATGTAATGCATGCTGGATTATGGGGCTCTTTTCCTTAATCCTTCCAGTATCCTTAGGATATTTTTACTTATCCCAACTGCCTTTTTCCCTACCTTTCAGTGCTTGCCATCAAGGCTGCTTAGAATCCAAACTTGGATTTTTTTTTTTTAACTCTTTGGCAAAGCTACTACAAGAATTGCAGAGAACAAAGCGCGCTCAAACGTGTGTATAAGAGGTCTCTGTTAGCGTGTTCCAGCAGAGGAACTGTATTTCAATTCATTCCTACCTGGCCCTCATGAAAAGCAAAAGTAGGTATTTTTGTCCTAAAACACTTGGTAGGAGTGTAAGATTTTTGCATTCCTAAAAGGTAACAAGGTAGAGCGCCTAGATTTGAAGGTCCTAGGTTATTAGTCCAGTCTCCCATTCCCTTTGTGTAATTCTTCCCTCTCCCCGTTAGGTGTGGTGCAGTGTGACAAGTGCTTGACTGGTGTGCAATGTGTGAGTGAACCTGTATAAGAAGTGGCACTTTAGGGCTGTAAAAAGCATGATTTTGTAACCCAGATTTTGCTGTATATTTGCAATGGCACTTTCTACAATGTGAACTTCATTAAGTACAAAACTTCTAGGCTGAACTTAATTCAGTATCTTCTTTGATGCTTTTGTACTTTTTAAAAATTGTTAAAGCCCCAGTAGCTACCTTTTGGGCATGCGTTTTAAATTCTCCATTTTTTGTTGATAGGGATCAGCTGGCTAGTAAAGATTTTAAATCAAGTTGAATTAAGAGATTATGAAAAATTATGACCTCTTCCTTTAGGAGGTAGTTATCCAAAAGACGTGTGTCTTTATTAAGGTGATATATTTTAAATATCTTTGGGTGTGTTCCTGGAAGTTTAAAAAATAGATTGGAGAATTTAGGTTTTTATTAGTACATAGTACCATTTATACAAATTAGAAAATGTTAATTTAACAGCTACTGAATTATCTATATATACCTTTATTAATCACTATTGTTCCAGCAGTTTTAAAGTTGAATGAATAATCTTATTAGGGAGAAAATTCAATTGTAAATTGAATCAGTATAAACAAAGTTACTAGGTAACTTCATATTGCTCTGAAAGAAATATGGAACTTACTTACACTGTTCAATTAGAATAGTGTTCTGCAAAAATATTTATAAAACCTCTCAAGATACTTACTGCTACTGTAATTTTATATGAAAATAAGTATTTTTCAATAAAGCACTTATAAATTAATCTTTGTTTATTTATATTGAGAAAAGGGTATTTAACGTCCTGCATAAATGACAAAGAACGATCATTTATTGGTTTATTGTCTCTACGAAACACATTAGTCATTCATCATTTAAATATCTGACTTCATTAGAAACCGTTTTAACACTTTTTCTCCCTCCTGCCATAAAAATACAATAAGTAATTTGCTTAAAAAAAAAACTATGAACAAGTGTTCTGGTTTCTTCTCACTCACCTAATATGTACCTCAGTGACAGCAGTTTGTATATCAGTAACACAGTAGGCTGAAGACTGAAGTTCAAATGCTCTTCCACTTAAAAGTGCTAATAAGCTATGGAAACTGCTCTCTCTGTACATCTCCTCTCCATATCCTAACATATGTACACCTGAAACCACTGATTTAAAAATCACTAGATAGTGCTGAACTCCGCCTACTTCATTAGTTTAAATGAATGCAACTTACCTTTAGCATTATATTCAGAAAAATGCATAAGCCTCCAGGTCCCCAAGAATTTGGAGTACTGAACTAGATAACCACCCTGAAGACACTTCTGACAGAAGTAATGCATTACGTAAAGAGAGGTTTCCAGAACTTGCTGTTAGAACCTAAGCATACACGGACAACACTGACACCAGTCACTGCGCACACCGTTTTACTCTGCAGGCAGCCCTTTGCCACTGGTCAGCTCTACTAGCCCAAGTCCAGCAGGAAAGTGCACGGTGCACCAGATTCACCAGCTCTTAAGTTGCTACCGTTTTCTCTTCTTTACTGAAAGGTTGTACTGAGCCAGGCTTTACCCATGACAGGCCAGCAACGTGAACACTTTTATTGTGCTGTTCTTCAGGCTTCTTCTAGGCACAATGAAAAACAGACATTAAAAAATGACTGATGAGGGGATTTCAGCACTGTGCAAATTTGTTTCCTCAAAAGTTATTTGTATATACTGAGTAGTCTCCAGTGAAGATATTTTAGAAAGGAAACAGTGAGTTAACGATTTCCAAACTGGTAATCTACTTACTTTCTGAGTTAGCATCTTCTCTCTGGCTTCATCATGTACAGAAGGATTCCACGGAGAAAAGCTTCAGGAAGAGAAAAATATTAAAAAAATAGCTTACTAAATTTGTTTAACATCCATTTTTTTTTTTTACATTTTTAACCCAGTTCCCCTAACAAAAGTTAACAAGGAACAATCTTTATTAAGTTGTCAATATGTAAGTTTTAGACATTATCTAAATGAATGGGTTAGCTCATTTAAGCCTCACAACCACCCCTGAAGTCCTATTACTTGAAGAAAGTGAGGCACAGTAAAATTACATAATTGCTCTGGGTCACCAAAGCCAGTAAGTGCAAAAGTCACTCAGTGTAACCGTAGAGCCCAAGCCCTTGACCACTACCACTATGCACAGCAACATCAGTGCTGCCCAAGAGCTCCATCGCTTCCGTTTTCAATACTCCTGCAGACACCCTTCCTCAGCATAAACTAACACAATGCTCAAGGAACCCAGCATTCACACTATCCACTCTCACACTGTTCAGTCTCCCTCCTTTCACCAAGTCCGTAAGCTGGTTGGGGTATGGGAGTTTAAGAGGGGCTCCAACTGGAAAGAAAAGTCCTTACATTTGAATGAGCACATTACAAGGATCCTGAGGAAACCAAAGTCATTAAATAGCTTGCTATTGGCACAATGCGTCAGTCCACGTTGAAAGCAGAAATCAAGCTGATACCAAGTTAGAAAGGTGGTAGGCTAACAGATTATACACTTTCCTTTTAAATCCCCATTCTAAGGCCACCTGGAAAACAGCAGCACAGTACTGCAAAGTGTACTTTATCTTGATAATGTACCACTTACCTAATTGCATAGGGGTCTTCTATTTTAGGTTGGTCAAACAAATGAGCAGTGCACACCTTAACACTGTCAACCACTTTACTTTTAAAAAGCTGAATATCTTTTTCGTACCTGTGTTAAAAGTTTAAATCAAAAGGTTACCAACATAATCTACTTTGCTATCTTTTCAAATTTATCTTACATAACAAAGCAAAGTAACATACAGTACTGCAGCCTCTGGGTTTAGGGGGCTTGCTGTATCAATCTTGTAGAAAACTCTCCTTGCATACATCAATACTTGCCAAATATGATTATGGTTCCGCCTAAAGGGAAATATGGCAGGATTACGGAGGCTTCCTCTTGCTGGCTTATGTCACCACACGAAACTTTTATTTACTAACCTCCATTTTGCAAATGCTCTCTTCACATCCAGTTCACCTGAGGTGGGATCAACTAGCGGGTGAAAGACGGGAATATCAAACACCAAACGCTACATTGAAAGAGAGACACATCCTTTAATGGAAGCAATGGAGCATATTAAACCCACACGGATAAGTTGTAAAAGAAGCTTCAGAACAAGGCAGTTTTGTTGCTTAAAGTCAAAGAGCTGCCTCAAGAGGCACACCTAACTACTTTCACCATTTTCCTGTAAGACTAAATTTTGCAGTGAAGCAGGGGAAAAGTCGCCCTTCTCTACCACAGCATAACAATCGCAATTCACGTAGTGAGAGCTGTACTACAGCTTCCAGCCTCACTTGCACACCCTGAGCAGAGAAACAAGTAAAGCTGAAGGCAGAGGCTGGCATGGCAAAAGATGCAACAAAGCAAAAAATCCCCCTGAAAGACTGCTGAGTAGACAAAACATTTCGGGAAACTGAAATCATAAAAGTATTAGGCCAGGAAAAGAACCAAGAAATCTTTAAAGCCCCTTAAACCCTCTTCCTGCAGTAAGGAGGGTGAGGAGGGTCCAAGAAAGAAAAGAAGCCAGACTGTATCCCCAACTTACTGGACAGTCACCATCTGGGTAGTTATCGGGGATGTAAACTGTAAACTTAAATACACCATCTTGATAAAGTCCATGCCGTATGAATATTACTCCAAACCACACTGTAGGAAAAAATAAAAACAGTTACGGGCTAAGTTTGTGTCAGAGGAACCAAATATGCTATAAAAAGAGCGAATCCTTCTTACTTAATGCAGATCGATAAGATGGCTGCACATAGACACCAGGTAACTTCTGCTTCACAACCAAGGTACTAAAACAGAAGCAGCAGAATAGTGAGATTGCACAGATGGAAACGACATACAGACCAAACCACCCACGTTCATCTTCTGAAAGAAGGAATAGTCCCTCGAAGGGCAGCTGATACTCTAACCATACAGACAGAGTCATCACAATCTCTCACCTGGCCCTGACTGCTGCCTGTTCACTGGTTTCATAACACATGCTTACAGAGAAACACAGCCAAATAAGGGCCCCAGATTAAGAAATTAAAGCCGAACAGGGATACACAATCAAGTTTTCCACCCAGAAATCAGCTTCCCCAAAACACCATCTTGGAAACCAACCTGTAGGTAATTCTGGACATCAAATTTTAGGTCAGTGCGAGTATCTGTACGATTATTGCTCTTGTGACCATGAACAACACATCTTACCCACACACATTTAAAAGCCTTTTTAAAATACAACTTTAGGTAATTAAGACATTAAAATTCCATGGAATTACCCTCACTTGGGGGTCATTTTAAGTTTGAACACCAGTCGGTGCGGCAGTGTTCCTGGTAGAAGGCAGGCAGCCTGAGGCGCTCACACTTTACTCTGCTCCTGAATTTACCCCCAACTCAGACACTTGAACTCTGTGGGCTGTGGCGTGGGAAACGGTGGGTGCTGAAACAAGGGAAGACAGAGGCTGCACTGGCTCTTCTGGGACCTGGTCACCTGACAGCCATTCTGCTCTGTTCCTTTTTTAGCTGAGCTATGAGCCTAAACAAGTAACACTGTGACCAGACCTTGAAAAGAACAATGTTGACTGAGGGTCTTAAGACACATTAACCCGCCAATCCTGAATGTTACTGCAAAGCAGCTTATTGGACCTCAGCTGACTGTTTTTATTTAATACCTATTTGCTACCACACTTATATTTCAATCATTTTAAAGTAGTTATTCCATTTTTAACTCACTATAATTCAGCATGTCAACAGCAGCATGGTTGGCAGATGTATCTACTACAGTGAGGTTTGCCAAAAAGGCAATTTTGTGTCCTAATACAGACAGCAGATTTAATGCCACAATAGAAGCCTGTCCAACTCACTGCCTCGCCTCAAACACAGGCTTCCATTATAAAGCTAAAGGGACCTGTGCTACCAAATCACACTCGCCATTCACACTGCGGCCTCAGACCCTCTGACCATTACAACGTTAGCACAGTGAGGGACGGTTGGAGGATGCTTTTAAAATTAAACTTCACGTACAAAGGAAGTTTTACATGACTGAAATTCAGAATTAATTCTCCAGACGTTCTGCCCATATAACAAATGAGCAAATCAAATGCCATCTGCACTCAATCACTATTTGAGCCCCTCTGATGGGCCAAGCACTGTGGCACCACCACTAGACTCTGCAGAAGTGCCCATCTCCTCACACACTACTGATATGTGCAACTTCAGTCCAGTTTCTGACTTCTGTGACTAGTCAAGTTCTTACTTACATGGAGCCCAAATCTTTAAAACTTCCCCATAATGGCCTAGTTCTGCCCCTGGGGGTCATATAGAATAAGTCAAATCCCCTTTCTAATGACGGACCTTCAGGTGAAGACAGCTTTAATAAGTACTTTCCAGGTTTTCTCCAAGTCAGTGGTTCCCGTTCCTTCAACTGCTGACTGCCAAGGTCAGGCTTCCTGACCTCTGCCTACTGGGACCATCTCCTCCTGGGACCATCTCTTTTGGGGACCCTCTCCTCAGTCTGTCAGGATAGATGCCTCTTACAGGGTGATCACCAGAATGGAGCACAAACCTCCAGCTGGGTTTGACCCAAGAAAGAACAGATCGCCACCCTTCCACTGTCCCACCCTCTACAACAACCTCTTCAGAGGTGAATTCCTCACCTCATATAAAGGTAGACCAAAATTAAGTTCCTGGATGCTTAATAAATCTGTTTCCTCCTCCTCTTGCTCTCCAAAACAGACATGAAAATTAAAGCACACATTTGCCTTTAAATCTTACTTAGCCAAGCTCTCAATAAGAATCATTACTTTTAGAAGAGGATATTTATATAACATCACTTAGGCCTTGGTGAAGAAAGGTTATATTGCTAGCAATAGAATCCATCCTATATACATTAAGGCTAATACTGGAGGGGGGTGGGTTTGAGCTTTAAGATTAAATGGCTGCTGTTTACTGAGTCCTTCAGAATAAGTTTCATTCTTCACCTTCAAGGGTCATTCAAAAGTTAACCAGTTAGTTTCAGAACTTACAATTCCGCAAGAAGGGAGTATTCCAGGTAGAAAGGTCCGTAAGAAGCATGCGTGCCATTTGCTGACTGTGTTGCCGGGGCAGGAGATGAAGGCTTAGTTATGGGCAAAGCATTTTTGGGAATAGAAGGCAGCTGTTTCTTTGGAGCAGTGCGTGGAGGACTGGTTTTCACATCCCCTGTTAATGTCTTTTCTTCACCATCAGATCGCTATTCAAGATGAAGCGGTGAGAACATTTGTTAGGATGATTCTTAAATCACAAGACTGCACGTGATGTCCTTTAGTCTTTGACTGAAAAGCTGGAAGTGCTCTTTTACAAGGACATCCTAGCACCGTGATCAAGATGAGCTGAAAGTCTGCTGAGCAGGCAGGCTATTACAGAGAGCAGAGCACAGCTGGAGCAAGGCTACATCATAAGAGAACTCATTCATCAGATGCATCCCATAAAGACAATAAGGCCAATATTTACAGGGTTTACTTGAAACGGAGAAAGAAATGCTTTCTCCCGGTGGCCCCAGAAAGAGGGCAAGGGCTTACTACACAATTAGACAAGACTAGAAAGGTCCCCTCGCATTTAGCTGTAGAAGGGCGGGTGCTAAGCATCTCAAAATAAATAGTGTAGAGGACTGAAAGCAGTCACTACCTGATGTCACCGCTTCGGTTAGAAACTAAGAATGAAGCTATTCTCTCACTTGCACGGGTCTGATTTTGATCTTGTCCCTAATGGACACGTTTGCACATTTGGACTATCATCAGTATAAACTGTCATTCTTAGTCAAAGGCAGAGGGGTAAATGAGTCAGAGACTAAACTGCCGTCTCATAGGCATCTCCTCGGCTCAAGTGCAGTCAAAGCCTGAATTAGCTGTGTTAAAAGCGTACACAGCATCGTGTACAGGAAAAAAGATTAATAGTGGTGTTCTCTTACACGTGGAATTATGGGTGACATTCATTTTCTTTTTGTGTGTGTATTTTAAGCTTCCCTAAAATGTATTTTATTTAGAAAACTTAAACCAGTGCCCTCAAGTCTGACTTGACCATATTGGACTGGTCTTGCCCAACACTTCTCTAACCATGAAATCTTGCAGTTTGTCAAAAGACTGCTACAATAAAGTGTCACAAATTTCATCATGTGTAAATATAACCTAAGTCAAAATAACAGCATTTTGATTACTAGAATGATTTCTATTTGAGATGTGATCTTGGTCTCAGAAACTGACTTTAATCAACCAAATAATTGTTTCCCAAAAGTAAAACCTAAACTAGAAAAACAAGGTCATTTTGTTAAGATTATAGGCAACCTTGGTATGAATTATTTTGGCCTCTGTTCTGACACAAATGGGTTTCCTCAGTAAATTTATCAACTATACCTACTTTGCGTACAGAGCTTGTAGACATGCTCCAGAAAGGGTTCATAACGTGTACTCCAAACAAAGAAATTCAGTGGTCTGTGTCATCAAACTCTTCTGTCTGCAGAATTCACTTTACCTTAAAATGAGATGGGAAAACAGAGAAACAGACCAACACCAACAGTTAAGACTTCTGAAATAGTTAAGAACTAAATCTGTATCTCTAAGCAGAAATACAGTATAATGTTATATAACATGTAGTTATAAAAACCTAGGGGGAAAAATCTTTAGAAACAGTTTCCTTCTATACCCCCTCCCTCTCCTGACTCCAATTTCTTTCCCATCTTTAAATGCCGACAGGAATCTGTGTACCAAGTCCTTGGCCAGGATTCAGAATATTCAGTGACACAGTTCAGCTCTGGCGCCAGAAGTGCAAAAGATATGGACTACAGCAGCTGCTACTAGCATAATGTCTAGGCATTTAACTACTGGGAAAGCCAGGTTCAGAATGCACTGTACCCACTGACACAAAAGGTCTATCACAGTTCTTAGGGTTATGGCAATTAAAGATCCAAGGGAGCTGATTTGAGAGTGTCTTAAGTACAGAATGATTCTCTCCAACAAAACTAGCAACCAAAGGCAGAGCATACGAGACAGAGGGGGAGGGAGACCTGGGTCCTGTCTGGACCATCCACAAAACAAACAAAAAACGACCTTTTCCAACTGCTTCAAGTGTGGAAACAGCAGGATTATGCGAAGTGGATAAGAAAGCATGTTTCAAAAGTCACAAAGTCAGTGGGTCATTTACTAAAAATATAAAGGAAGAGGCAAAGGACAAGCAGCAAGTGGAACATAAGAACAGTAATTTGTCTGCTCTGGTGACTTCCCCCAGGCTTGGTCATGTTTAAAACAGAGCTCTGCTAAATTCCTACTTGCACCAGTCAACAAGCTGAAGGTGAAAAGGGTAAAAATTTAAAGCAACATTTTACAAAATTTGTAAGAAGCAAATCATTAGAGAAGCATGTACCAAATGTCCCTAATCAGCAAAAATTTGTTTTCTGCCGAGCCTATGACGTCCACAGGTGGGTCCCATACCCTACCAGTGCCCATTACTGCTGCTTTGCTTTCCAAGATACAATGCCACCCAATAATTGAATCCAAGTAATGAGGATTCTGGTTCTCCCACCTACCTGATGACTTACATCCAGTAAGCAGCAACTTATTGCTGAGAGCTCTCTGCAAATCTGCCTTTAAAGGTAACTATGATACAAGCCAAAATAGCTGGGACATCAAAACTGTGTGGGTGTGTATGTTCCTGTTTGGTGCAAATAAGAACAACACTGGTTTTCAGATCCAGAGTATTGTGCAGCACCCAACCATCATCTTGAACAGACCTGATTTAACAGGGAATCCTGTCCCCCTGGGATACAGCGCTCACCACCATGTAAATTTACTGGGGTAGATCAGTCACCTGTAAGGTCCCTTCCAAGTCTAACACGTAAAGATTCTATGACTTTGCCCTTAAGAATCAAATAAAACTTAGCCCCAGTTCCTCCTGTCTTTAAGAAGGAAGTATTGTCTACTGCTGCCTTTGTTTCCAGCGACGACATAATCGAGAAATTGTAGCACGCTTTTCATGAGCAACTACACTCTTTAATAGCTATCTACTTTACCCAGGCACAGTACAGCATTTTTCCAACAGGAGTGACATAGATGGAAGAAAACACAAGGCACGTCCTACTCATTCCGAAACAACTTTAGAATTTCTGCTGGTCTGGTCGTACAAACAACACATGATTGTCTCTCTTTATATCATACAGCTGAGAAGTCGTAGCTCGGCCCTATAAAAATGATCCGCACCTGTCCTGAACCAAAACTTAAGAGACGGGCGGTGCTTACCTCCTATGTACCATAGTTCCTAAATAGGCACATCACCCCGAACAGCCTTAAATTCCATGTTAAGAGGCGACGGAGCAGGGCCCAGGGAAAAGATGAAAACAGCCTCGGCCCCGTCTCTCTGGGGACAGCCGAGACGGGCACCCGCGCCCGGGGCGGAAACCCATCTCCGCACACGCAGGGAATCTGGACAAACCTGTCTCGGGATGATGCAAGGCAGGAGCCAAATCCCGACCTCGCAGATAGCTCGAGGCCGGCCAGGCCCGCGAGACCCTCTGGTGGGGGGCTGTGAGCCTCGGACGCCCCCCTCAACCTGGGAGCGGGGACAGAGCCGGGAGTGGGGAGGGGGCCGAGGAGTGCGGGCCCCGGACAGGGCGAACCGGTCCGGCCCACCTCCCCTCCTCAGGCCGGCCCGGCCCCGCTCCCGGGCAGCCCCCGGCGCCAGGCCCCGGGCCCCGCGGCGGCCGGTGCAGCAGGTGCCTACGAACGCGGACAGGTGCCCAGCCCCGCCCCCGTGTCCCAGTGCGGCCGCCGTCGCTACGGAGTCGAGGGCCCCTGGTAGGGTATACAAATGCCGGCCCCGAGAACGCTGGCGGTCCGCGTTTGAGGACTCGACAGCCCTCGCGTACCTACCACCGGCCTGGCAGCGCACCCCCACCTCGGTGTTTTTAATGCAGTGCTCCCAGCTGCAGAGCGCCGTCGCGGCCCCTCAGCATCTCTGTCCGCAGAGCCAGCCCAGCCCCTACCTACTCCCCGCCCCGCCCCGCCCCGCCCCGCCCAGCCCGGCTCCCAGCCTCCGGCTCCGCCCCCTGCCCCCTCCCTTGGGCCCGGACGCTTCCGCCCAGCCTCGCGGCGCCGAGTGGCTCCTACACCTGTCCGTCAAGGACGTTCTTCCGGGGGCGTTGGGGCGGCAGCACTAGGTCCTGCCAATCAAATCTGCTCGGTTCGGGTGGGGCCGCACTTGACCCTCCCCTTACGTAACAGCGTCCAGAGGGAACTGTCAGTCACGGAAGTATCGGCCCCGGGGGAGGGATGGGGCGGAAACAAACGCCGGTACATAATTGGTCACAGCGTCCGCCAGTCACCATGGAAACCCGCCCACAGGTTTGTGCGTGGCCACCGCTGTTGTTCAGGCAGGCTAGGGCTGCGGGTTTTCCAAACCCGAGGCAGGGCGGGGCCGGGCTCGGGGCAGGAGTCCGAGAGAGGAGCCCGGTCGCCGCCCGACCGCCTGGTGCCCGCCCCTGCTCGATCCTCAGTCCCTGGCGTCGCTGCGGGGCCCGAGACCGCCACGTCGGGTCCGCCCGACGTGGGAGGGGCTGGGGCCGTCAGGTTGATAGACGCTGTAAGAACTTCTGGTGTAACATTGAGAAACGCCCATTTTCTGTGTCAAAGAATGGAGGAGCGAAGGGATGCAGAGGATGGGAGCTAAACTCCCAACTCATCCCTTGGCAGTAGCGCTGCCAGAAGGCTTTTTTAAAAGTGTACGTATCGGACCCAACCTATAGAATCCCAATCCGGGAGGTGGTGAGTACCAGGAATTTACATGTTTCACAAATTCCTCTGGTAATTCTGGTACGGACTGAAGTTTGAGAACCTCTCATGGTAACGTAGCGCCTGGTCCTCTGATTTTTTTTTTTTTTAACCTAACAAAGGTGATCTGGAACACCTTTACCACATCTAACTCCTTACTGTTCAAAAACCTTCCACGGGAACCGTTTCAGACTGAATAACATGTAAACTTAGCCTGATTTACAAGGCACACCCTATGCTGACCTCGTTCCCATATTCCCATCTCATTTCCCACGTTTTTCTCCAGCCTCATTCTGTGACGTATGCTCTTGGCTTACACCCTCCGAGCCTTTTATTACGATGGTGCCTCCTCTTGGGATGCCCTTCCAATCTCCACCTAACTCAGTATCTTACACTCAGAAGAGGAGGAGTATTCCCTGATCAGGTTGTTTGTTCAATTTTTGGTTGCCTTTGAAATTCTGGTAAAGTGACCTCCTTGTAAAATGGCAGACAGCCAAACTCCCCTAATCCCAAGGGTTGGTTCTGAAATCCAACTTCCTCCTCTAGCGAAAACATTCCTGAGCCACTTCCTTTTGTCCAGTTTGAATGTTATAATGCCCTTCCTTAATATTAGTCTCAATCAATATAAAGAGGAAGATAAACAGGAATTCCTTTCTCCTGGCCACAGGTGGTCTCCCTTGGCACCTCTCTGACCCAATCCCTCCTAAACTTCTTGGCAGTCTCACCCTCTCCTAAACTTTTTTCTGATCTCACCTTCTACCCTCCTCCTTGGCAATCTATCCCTTCCCTCAGCTTCACCAAGGACTCATATATATTTCTCCAGCTCGGACCTCTCCACTGAGCTTCAGCTGCACGTATCCAACTGCCCATTTGGCACCAGATGCTTCAGACACATATCAGAATCCTTACAGCCGCACATGCCAGAAAACCCAACTCAAATCGGCTTGAATAGCCAGGGGATTTGCCTCACATGTAGGGCAGGTTCCAGGCGTGGCACTCTGGGCTTTAGGCACTGCTTTCAGGCTGGTCGCAAGATGGCTGCTGCCATTCCAGACACACCTAGATGTGACAATGTCTAGCAAAATAAAAAGCATCCTTTTCTCCCAAAGGTCTTTTTCGAAGAACAAGAAACCCTTTCCCAGAAGCTCCCCCCAAGCAATGCTTACCAGAAATGAGTCACTGGGTCTCTGCCCTCAGTGAAACCAGTCAAGGGCAGGTGGAATGAGTCTGCCATGATTGGCTAGGGCTCAGCAAGATTTACCCCAGATCCCTGGCCTTCAGACAGAGAAGTGATATGATTGGATTTGTAGTTTGAAAAGGCCACTTCGTATGGAGAACAGATTGTGCACATACAAGAGCGTGTGGGAAACCACTGCGGTGGCTCAGCAAGACACCATTGCATGAATTTGACGGTGGAGATGGAGAAGTGAATGAGTTCAGATATTTAAGAGGTAGAATGGACAGGACTTGGCCATGGATTAGATATGGAGGGTAAGGGGTTGAAGACAAGGGGGGGTATCATGGATGGAGCCTAGATTTTGACTTGAGCTACTGGGTGAACAGTGAGGCCACTCACTGAGATGAGAAACAGTAAGCCATACTGTTTACGGGGGTGGGGGAGATGGGGAAATAGTTCTTTTTGGGATAGGCAACATTTGGGGTGTTTCTGTAAGTACTGTTGCTTGCGTACCTGGTAACCATTTCCCCCTTCTTCATTGCTAACAGAGCCTTGATTTTTGTTGAGGAGCCCCACCCTTCAGTGGTTTCCTGTTGCTCTTGGGACAAAGACCAAACTCCTTACCATCACCGAGGGCCCAGCATGGCAGGGCCAACACCTGTCCAGCCCCACAGGCCCCAGGTTCCAACCACTTACATCCTTTTAATTCCTTGGAGGTGTGATGCTCTCCCTCTCTGCCCCACCGCAAGAGGGGGCCTTTGCACTGGATGTTCCCTTTGCCTGGACCTTTCTTTTCTCTCCCCCTACACAGACCTCTGCTCAAACACCACTTCCTCAGGGCAATTTTCTGTCTATTTGGGAGATGACTTATTAGTAGCTATCTCCATACTAGACAGTAAGCTCCACCAGGCAGGAACCATGTCTGTTTCATTCTTTCTGGTCTCCGCAGCATCCAGTCCAATGCCTGGATATAGTAGGTATGCAACAAATACTTGACAAAAGAAGGACAGAAGCAACTAAAGTATATTTAAAACACCTGCCTACCTGCATGCCCCCAGCTCTGCACCAAGAAAGGACCTCATTATGAAAATGAGGATGATTTATTTAAACGGAAATGAGGAGGCAGCCTTGAGGTACCATTTCTATAAGACTAAAATATAAAGTACTAAGAAAAAGAAAACTACTGGCCCTAAACATTACCAGTAAAACATTTTTAATCACTTCATATTACATTCATTATTGTAAGTTTTGGGAGCATATCTGATGTTTGTGTCAAAAGATGAATTGTGCATAGAGGGAACTTTCCTCGACATAATAAAGGCCATATATGACAAACCCACAGCCAACATCATCCTCAATGGTGAAAAACTGAAAGCATTTCCACTAAGATCAGGAACAAGACAAGGTTGCCCACTCTCACCACTCTTATTCAATATAGTTTTGGAAGTTTTAGCTACAGCAATCAGAGAAGAAAAGGAAATAAAAGGAATCCAAATCGGAAAAGAAGTAAAGCTCTCACTGTTTGCAGATGATATGATACTATACATAGAGAATCCTAAAGATGCTACCAGAAAACTACTAGAGCTAATCAATGAATTTGGTAAAGCAGCAGGATACAAAAATTAATGCACAGAAATCTCTTGCAATCCTATACACTAATGATGAAAAATCTGAAAGTGAAATCAAGAAAACACTCCCATTTACCACTGCAACAAAAAGAATAAAATATCTAGGAATAAACCTACCTAAAGAGACAAAAGACCTGTATGCAGAAAATTATAAGACACTGATGAAAGAAATTAAAGATGATACAAATAGATGGAGAGATATACCATGTTCTTGGATTGGAAAAATCAACATTGTGAAAATGACTCTACTACAGAAAGCAATCTACAGATTCAATGAAATCCCTATCAAACTACCACTGGCATTTTTCACAGAACTAGAACAAAAAATTTCACAATTTGTATGGAAACACAAAAGACCCCGAATAGCCAAAGCAATCCTGAGAACGAAAAACGGAGCTGGAGGAATCACACTCCCTGACTTCAGAATATACTACAAAGCTACAGTAATCAAGAAAGTATGGTACTGGCACAAAAACAGAAAGATCAATGGAACAGGAGAGAAAGCCCAGAGATAAACCCATGCACATATGGTCACCTTATCTTTGATAAAGGAGGCAGGAATATACAGTGGAGAAAGGACAACCTCTTCAATAAGTGGTGCTGGGAAAACTGGACAGGTACATGTAAAAGTAAGAGATTAGATCACTCCCTAACACCATACACAAAAATAAGATCAAAATGGATTAAAGACCTAAATGTAAGGCCAGAAACTATCAAACTCTTAGAGGAAAACACAGGCAGAACACTCTATGACATAAATCACAGCAGGATCCTTTTTGACCCACCTCCTAGAGAAATGGAAATAAAAACAAAAAGAAACAAATGGGACCTAATGAAAGTTCAAAGCTTTTCCACAGCAAAGGAAACCATAAACAAGACCAAAAGACAACCCTCAGAATGGGAGAAAATATTTGCAAATGAAGCAACTGACAAAGGATTAATTTCCAAAATTTACAAGCAGCTCATGCAGCTCAATAACAAAAGAACAAACAACCCAATCCAAAAATGGGCAGAAGACCTAAATAGACATTTCTCCAAAGAAGAGATACAGACTGCCAACAAACACGTGAAAGAATGCTCAACATCATTAATCATTAGGGAAATGCAAATCAAAACTACAATGAGATATCATCTCACAGCAGTCAGAATGGCCATCATCAAAAAATCTAGAAACAATAAATGCTGGAGAGGGTGTGGAGAAAAGGGAACACTCCTGCACTGCTGGTGGGAATGTGAATTGGTACAGCCGCTATGGAGAACAGTATGGAGGTTCCTTAAAAAACTACAAATAGAACTACCATATGACCCAGCAATCCCACTACTGGGCATATACCCTGAGAAAACCATAATTCAAAAAGAGTCATGTACCAAAATGTTCATTGCAGCTCTATTTACAATCGCCCGGAGATGGAAACAACCTAAGTGCCCATCATCGCATGAATGGATAAAGAAGATGTGGCACATATATACAATGGAATATTACTCAGCCATAAAAAGAAACGAAATTGAGCTATTTGTAATGAGGTGGATAGACCTAGAGTCTGTCATACAGAGTGACTAAGTCAGAAAGAGAAAGACAAATACCATATGCTAAGACATATATATGGAATCTAAGGGAAAAAAATGTCATGAAGAACCTAGGGGTAAGACAGGAATAAAGACACAGACCTACTGGAGAACAGACTTGAGGATATGGGGAGGGGGAAGGGTGAGCTGTGACAAAGCGAGAGAGAGGCATGGACATATATACACTACCAAACGTAAGGTACATAGCTAGTGGGAAGCAGCCGCATAGCACAGGGATATCAGCTCGGTGCTTTGTGACCGCCTGGAGGGGTGGGATAGGGAGGGTGGGAGGGAGGGAGATGCAAGAGGGAAGAGATATGGGAACATATGTATATGTATAACTGATTCACTTTGTTATAAAGCAGAAACGAACACACCATTGTAAAGCAATTTTACCCCAAAAGAGATGTTAAAAAAAAAAAAAAAAAGATGAATTCTTGGGGCTTCCCTGGCAGTCCAGTGGTTAGGACTCTGTGCTCCCAACGCAGGGGGCGCAGGTTCAATCCCTGGTTGGGGAACTAGGATCCCACGTGCCGTGCAGCAAAAAAAAATAAATAGAAAATAAATTTTTTTAAAAAGATGAATTCTTCTTGCATCAGGACTTAGTAGACGTGTGATCTGTATGAGTATTCAAGATCCGTGCTCATTTTCTAATCAGCAAAATATTCATTGAATCCATTCTTCTTTTGGTCTTTGGGAAGTTAACTGTACAAAGCAGTTTAGATCACTGATTTACTACTAAAGGAAGGCCTGAACAGAAGGAAGAGACCAAATGATGGTTAGTTGGAACGTATATGTGGTTTCATACATGTGGACACATATGAGCCAGGACGTTAAGCTCAATTCATTGGCCTCCTAAATCCTTCTCTGAAAGGTAGACTCCTATATAGTATGGTGTGTGTATCACTGATTACGCCCATTGTTAAAGATACATGTGATGATTGTATAGCTATGCATTTATTTTAATACATCAGAGAAAAATTCAACAACACATCACAACCATGACTTTATGGATAGTAATGTCTAGGGTGAGACCACAGTAGGCATTTAAGTTGTTTTTTTTTTTAAGTGAATGAATTTAAGAGAGGATATTAAGTATTACAGTTAATGATCCTCAGATATGGCAGAAATCATGAATTTTTGTCAATGATTGAAGTTTGAGAAACACTGCTATAGAGGATGATGTGGCTTTTATCCTTTCTACATCCTCACTGATCATTATAATTCTTGCTTATAACATCACGAATGGGCTTCCAGTTTTGGGGTGCGTCACATTTTCTTCCCTGACCTAGTTCCTGTAACTCCTGGTTCTTGAATAAATTAGTGAGTGGATGGTTGGATGATTGGATAGACAGATGAAAGGATGAATTTTACAGAATACAGTATTTCAAGTCTAAATCAGAGTAGCCGATGGACCACTGTATTTATGCCTTAAGGAAAAGCAACCAGTATACAACATTGCAGCTCATAGAGGGCCAGAATAGAATTGATTTTCTTTTATAAACAAACAGTGCTTTGGGGACTTTCCTGGTGGTCTGGTGGGTAAGACCCCATGCTCCCAATGCAGGTGACCCACGTTCGATCCCTGGTCGGGGAACTAGATCCTGCATTCCTGCCACAGCTAAGAGTTTACATGCCACAACTAAGAAGCCCGCGTGCCGCAACTAAAAGATCCCGCGTGCTGCAACGAACATCCTGGGTGCCACAACTGAGACCCAGCACAGCCAAAATAAATAGAATACTTAAAAAAACCAAAACAGAACACAATCAAACAGTACTTTGAACATGGCATGACACTACAAATAACCACCCACTCTCGGCATGCTGCTAACTATTCCACCAGCCACAAGAGCTATCTTCTCTTTAATTGGCATTCTTTGCAAAATCACCTCACTCTGCAGTTTTAAAGCATTTGGAAAGATGATAAAGGCTTAAGGTTAGCTTTAACTAGAGTGGCAGATTTAGAAAGGGAAAACCAAAAAGAGAAAGAAATATTCATTCATTGATAAATAATTCAGGGTCTGCTGTGGGTAGGACACTGTTCCTGACATAGACACCTTCCTTTCTTACACAGGTAAATAGTGATTTGTGGAAGACAAGAAGTCCCAATGATTTTGAGAGTCTGCTACCCAAAGCAAATGACATTGTCACCATCATTTATTCCAACTTTTTAATGTAAAAATTTTCAGTCATACAGGAAAGTAGAGTACAATGACCATCTTATACTCACCACCCAGTTTCAACAACGTTTAATGGTGTAATCGTTTTGCTATATTTCCTTTCCTTGTCTACTTTTTTATTCCTGAATCATTTCAAAAGAAGTTGCAGAGAGAGACAAGATGGCAGAGAAGGAGGATGGGGAACTCACTTCCCCCCACGAACACATCAAATACATCTACATGTGGAGAAATTCTCACTGAAGACCAACTGGAGACTGGCAGAAAGGCTCTTGTATAACCAAGGCTGAAAGAAAGTTCCACACGGAATTGGGTAGGAAAGGAAGAGAAGCCATCAGGTCGGGGCCTGTGCCCCTGGGAGGGGACTCAGAGGAATTCCCTCGGACTCCTTTTACACAGGTGGAGTTCCTCCCTGGGGAGTAAGCACTTTGAGCCACATACTGGCCACACCAGCCCCGGGGGATCTGACTTCAGGAAAGGCATCCGCTTGGCTGGCTGGAAGGCTGGTAGGACTAACAGGAGGACTGTAGGAAGCCTGGACTCCACCTGTGAGGCATGCATAAATGCTTGCTTACTCCCCAGACAGCGGGGAAAGGGCAGATTGAAACTGCCTGGGATGCTGGGTTCTTGCAACCACCCTGGCACTCAACCCAGCCTGAGGTGAGTGCCTACACCAGCCCTGCCTGCTCTGCAGCACAGCTCCACACTAGAGTGAGGGCTTCAGGGGCCAAGGGGAGAGCTCCGTTGTGAGGAACAAAGGTGGCTCTGACTCAGAGTGGCCTCTGAGTGGGGTGGGGGCAGCCACTATGGGTGCTCATGGAGACAGTACATCAGAAGCGATCAGGGACCCCGACTGCAACCAGGACCACCACAGCTGTACCCAGACCCAGGCCAAGCACCAGCACCAGCCCCTCTGGCTCCAACACTGCTCGCCTCTGGGACAGGGGAGCCAGTGCTGGGGTGGGAGGAGAGCACACCCTTAAAGGGAACAGAGCCAGGTCAGACCTGACCATCAGGGCTTCTGCTCCAGCAACTTGGAACTTGCCTCCACCCTCAAAATAGTGGTGTTGGCCACTGAACAGAGGAGAAGCCCTGGCTCACACTTGGTGCTGGCTCTAGCCCCTTCATCTCCAGCCCCACCTCCTACCAAGGTGATAGCTGCCAGAACACCCTGGAGAAAGGGGTCAAAAATGTATTTGATGAAATTATGGCTGAAAACTTTCTAAACCTGAAGAAGGAAACAGATATCCAAGTACAGGAAGCACAGAGGTTCCCAAACAAGATGAAGCCAAACACACCCACACCAAGACATATCATAATTAAAATAGCAAAGGTTAAATACAGAGAATTCTAAAGGCAGCAAGAGGACAAAGAGTCATATACAAGGGAACCTCCACATAAAGCTATAAATGATTTTCTCTGCAGAAACTTTGCAGGCCGGAAGGGAGTGACATATATTCAAAGGGCTAGAAGGGAAAATCCTGCAACCTAGCCTAGCAATAATATCATTTAGAATTGAAGGAGAGATAAAGAGCTTCTCAGACAAGTGAAAACTAAAAGAGCTCATCAATACTAAATCTACCCTAAAAGAAATGATAAGGCTCTTCTTTAAGTAGAAAAGAAAGGGCTATAACAAGAAGTAAGTATAGGAAAGGAAAAATCCCACTAGTAAAGGCAAATATATAGTAAAGGATCAACCTCTTAAATAAGCTAGTACAAAGATTGAAAGACAAAATATTGTAAAATCAATTATAACTACAATAATCAGTAAAGGGATAAACATAAACATGTAAAATATGACATCAAAAACAAAATGTTTGGGAGGGGAGCAAAAAGTGTAGATCTTTTGGAATGTGCTTGAACTTAAATGAATGTGCTTAAACAAGTAGATATAGTTTTAGGTCAACATATATGAACCACACGGTAAACCACAAATCAAAAACCTACAATAGAAAAACAAAAGTAAACAAATGGGACTTAATTAAACTCAAAAGCTCTTGCACAGCAAAGGAAACCATAAACAACATGAAAAGACAACCCACATAGTGGGAGAAAATGCTTTCAAATGAAGAGACTGACAAGGCATTAATCTCCAAAATATACAAACAGCTCATGCAGCTCAATATCAAAAAAACAAACAACCCAATCAAAAAATGGTCCTAAGATCTAAGTAGAGATTTCTCCAAAGAAGACATACAGATGACCAAAAAGCACATGAAAAGATGCTCAACATCACTAATTATTAGAGAAATGCAAATCAAAACTATAATGAGGTATCACCTCACACTAGTCAGAATGGCCATCATCAAAATAATCTACCAAAAAAAAAAATCTACAAACAATAAATGCTGGAGAGGGTGTGGAGAAAAGGGAACCCTTGTACACTGTTGGCGGGAATGTAAATCGGTACAGCCACTATGGAGAACAGTATGGAGGTTCCTAAAAAACTAAAAATAGAGCTACCATATGATCCAGCAATCCCACTCCTGGACATATATCCAGAGAAAACCATAATTCGAAAAGATACATGCACCCCAGTGTTCATTGCAGCACTATTTACAATAGCCAGGACATGGAAGCCACCTAAATGTCCATCGATGGACATAAAGAAGATGTGGTACATACATACAATGGAATATTACACAGCCATAAAAGAGAATGAAATAATGCCATTTGCAGCGACATGGATGGACCTAGAGATTGTCATACTGAGTAAAGTAAGATAGACAAAGACAAATATCATATGATATCACTTATATGTGGAATCTAAAACAAAAATGGTACAAATGAACTTATTTACAAAGCAGAAATAGAGTCACTGATGTAGAAAATAAACATGGTTATCAAGGGGGAGGGGGGAGGGATAAGCTGGGAGATTGGGATTAACATATACACACTACTATATATAAAATAGATAACTAATTAGAACCCACTGTATACCACAGGGAACTCTACTCAATACTCTGTAATGACCTGTATGGGAAAATAATCTGGAAAAGAGTGTATATATGTATTTGTATAAATGAGTCACTTTGCTGTATGGCAGAAACTAACACAAAATTGTAAATCAACTATATTCCAATAAAAATTAACTTTAAAAAAGGCCTACAATAGATACACAAAAACTAGAAAGAAAGTAACACAAGCATACCACTAAAGAAAATCATCAAACCACAAGGGAAGAAACTAAAAGTAGAAAAGAATAGAGAGGAACTACAAAAACAACCAGAAAACAAGTAACAAAAAGGGCAATAAGTACATAACTATCAATAATCACTGTGTCAATGGACTGAAATGCTCCAGTCAAAAGACATAGGATGGCTTAATGGATAAAAAACCTAGACACATCTATATGCTGCTTACAAAGAGACTCATTTTGGAGCTAAAGACACACACAGACTGAAAGTGAGGGGATGGGAAAATATATTTCATGCAAACGGAAACAATAAGACAGTGGGGGTAGCAATACACATATCAGACAAAATAGACTTTAAAACAAATTCTATAACAAAAGACAAAGAAGGTCATTATGGAATGATGAAGGGATCAATACAAGAAAAGGATATAATACTTATTAACATATGTACATCTAATACAGGAGCACCTAAATGTGTAAAGCAAATATTAACATATATCAAGGGAGAAACTGACAATAATACAAAAATAGTAGATGTCTTTAACATCCCAATGGACAGATGATCCAGACATAAAATCAATAAGGAAACAGTGGTCTTAAATGAAACATTAGACCAGTTGGACTTGATAGATATCTACAGGACATTCCATACCCAAACAGCAGAATACACATTCTTTTAAAGTGCACATGGAAAGTTCTCCAGGATAGATCACATGCTAGGCCACAAAACAAGTTTCAACAAATTTACGAGGATAGAAATTATATCAAGCATTTTTTAATACCACAATGGTATGAAGCTAGAAATAAATTACAGGAAGAAAAATGGGAAAAACACAAACATGTGGAGACTAAACAACATGCAACTAAAACAAACAAACAAAGAAAAAATGGATGGAGTTCCCATTTAAAATCACATCAAAAAGGATAAAGTACATAGGAATAAACTTGACGAAGAAGGTGAAAGACCTATACTCTGAAAACTATAAAACATTGATGAAGGGAATTGAAGATGATACAAAGAAATGGAAAGCTATTCCACACTCATGGATTGGAGGAATTAATATTGTTAAAATGTCTATACTATCCAAAGCAATCGACAGATTTAATGCAATCTCTATCAAAATACCCATGACGTTTTCCACAGAACTGGACAAATAATCCTAAAATTTATATGGAACCACAAAAGACTCCAAATTGCCAAAACAATTGTTAGAAAAAAGAAGATAGCTGGAGGTATCATGCTCCCTGACTTCAGACTATACAACAAAGCTACAGTAATCAAAACAGCATGTTACTGGCACAAAAACAGACACATAGATCAATGGGACAGAATAGAGAGCCCATAAATAAACCCACACACTTACAGTCAATTAATCTATGACAAAGGGGGCAAGAATACACATTGGAGAAAAGACAATCTCTTCAATATGTGGTGCTGGGAAAACTGGGCAGCTACATGTAAAAGACTGATATTAGAACACTTTCTCACACCATATACAAAAATAAACTCAAAATGGATTAAAGACCTAAATGTAAGACGTGAAACCATAAAACTCCTAGAGAGAACATAGGCAGAACACTCTTTGACGTAAATTGTAGCAATAGTTTTTTGGATCTGTCTCTTAAGGCAAAAGAAACAAAAGCAAAACGAAGTGAATGGGTCCTGAATTTGTTATATTTGAAAGCTTTTGCTCATCAAAGGAAACCATCAACAAAACAAAAGGCAACATACTCAATGGGAGAAAATATTTGTAGATGAGATGGACAAGGGGTTAATATCCAAAATATATAAACAGCTCATACACCTCAATATCAGAAAAACAAACAACCTGATTAAAAGATGGGCAGAAGACCTGAATAGACATTTTTCCAAAGAAGATCTACAGATGGCCAACAGGCACATGAAAACATGCTTACCATCGCTAATCATCAGAGAAATGCAAATCAAAACCACCGTAAGGTATTACCTCACACCTGTCAGAATGGCTATCATCAAAAAATCTACAAATAACAAATGTTGGCAAAGATGTGGAGAAAAGGGAACCATAGGGCACTGTTGGTGGGAATGTAAATTGGTGCAGCCACTGTGGAGAACAGTATGGAGGTTCCTCAAACAACTGAAAATATAAAACTACCATATGATCCAGCAACTCCACTCCTGGGTATATATCTGAAGAAAATGAAAACACCTATTTGAAAAGATACATGCACCCCAATGTTCATGGCAGCATTATTTACAATAGCCGAGACATGGAAGCAGTCCAAGTGCCCACCAACAGACGAATGGATAAAGAAGATGTGGTGTATATATATACAATGGAATATTACTCAGCCATAAAAAAGAATGAAATTCTGCCATTTGCAACAACATGGATGGACCTAGAGGGTATTATGCTTAGTGAACTACATCAGACAGAGAAAGAAAAATACTGTATGATATCACTTACATGTGGAATTAAAAAAAATAAAACAAATGAATGAATATAACAAAACAGAAGCAGATTCACAGATATAGAGACCAAACTGTGGTTACCAGTGGGGAGAGGAAAGGGGGAGGCAAGATAGGGGTAGGGGATTAAGAGGTACAAACTACTATGTATAAATTAAATAAACAACAAGGATGTATTATGCAGCACAGGGAAATATAGCCACTATTTTGTAACCACTTTAAATGGAATATAATCTATAAAAATGTTGAATATGTTGTACACCTGAAACTTTTATAGTGAAAATCAACTATAATTCAATTTAAAAAAGTAAGTTGGGGACATCATGAACTTCACTCCTAGATACTTCAGCATGTATCTCCTAAGGTCTAGGACATTACACTACCTACAGGGCCACTGACACATCTGAGAAAATGGTCTAAATTCCTAGCCTCATTGCATGCCTACACCTATTTAAATTGCCCTTATTTTCACACAGCATAAAAAAAGCTTTTATTGTTACTATTTTTCAAAACCACCATCCAATCAAGATCCATTCATTGCATTTGGTTGTGATGTCGCTTTAATCTCTGTTATAGAACAATCCTTCCCTCCGCCCCCATAACATGGACCACTTGAACAGACCAGGATGGATTTCCTGTGATGTTGTTTAGCTTGATCATCTGTCCCTGTATTTCTTGTATACAGTAAGGGCTGAACACTTGATTAGATTTAGCATTTCCGGCAGGAGTACTTCGTGGGGGAGGAGCTTATTTTGACTCCTTGAACTATTAATTTAATAGAATTGCATCCTAATGATGATGGATGAACAATTAAAAACAGAAACATTGTCTGTGCTGACACAAGTTACTTGACTATCTGACACTGTAAACAGTAGTAAATTTTGAAGTTTCCAGTTGGATAATTT
This sequence comes from Delphinapterus leucas, assembly GCF_059928025.1. Taxonomy (NCBI): domain Eukaryota; kingdom Metazoa; phylum Chordata; class Mammalia; order Artiodactyla; family Monodontidae; genus Delphinapterus; species Delphinapterus leucas. The sequence goes on from NC_143148.1 coordinate 30,159,495, forward strand.
GGCCTTTGCTACTTCCCACTTTTAAGGCTGACTTACTGTAAACGACTTTGTTCTCACAGGAATCAATGAGACCATAAATTGGACTTGCTATTCATGGCCACTTGCTGAGCACTTAATGCCAGCCTCGTTGAATCCAGTTGAAAAATTAACTGAATGCGGCTCGGAAGACACTAGGTGGAGAAGGGTGGTTGCTGTGTTGGCGAATGTGAGCGAGGAGAAGTGGGGCCGGCGGGCGTCTTAAGGACGATGGTCATGCATTTTGCACTTGAACGTTTGTTACATCCCACCTGCAGCCAAGCCTGGGCCTCAGGTCCCCACTAAGGGGTACCCTGTAAACCTGAACGACGCTCACTTTTTTCCTCTCTCTCTGGATATGACAAGGTACCAAACATTCCTTAACGTGTAGAGCAGAGAAAATAAAGACTGCTTGAAGGAATATTAAAGCCTGGTGCACTGTTGCTTCCTTTGGCAATGTGACTCTAAACAAAGGTGACGGCAGAGACCGTTACTGTATATCCTAACGCGCTCATGTGAATGTATTTGTATTTCCCCAGTAACAGGCAGCAGTTTTTCCTGACACCATTTATATGGCCCTTCCCTTTCAATTGACACTAACTGGCAAACCTTGCCCTGCTGCGTCTAATATGGCTCCACGCCCGGGAAAGCGCAGGGCGAGTAAATTACCCAAGGGGACGTCGACCTTAACGCCTCCTGGTGGAGGGTCGAGTGCCCTCTGGTGGGCAATGGGAAGAATGCGTGCAGCAAAGCAGGAATTAATTTACCTAAGGATGTTTCTCATAGAGAATATTATATGTACATTTTAAATAGACTCCTGCTCTTAAAATCCTGCACCTACACTTGCATTCCTGAAAAAAATCCACAGCTAAAAGAGTTATATTTCCCTTACACAAAATGCTTAATAGTCTCAAGCACGGCAGCATCTCCACCAGGGGTTTAAGTACCCAGAGATGAGGGACGGGTTCAAGAGAGAGGTTTTTACTGAATCTTTCACTGAAGACGCCTTAAACACGCTGTAAGTATTATCCCAGAAGCCATTCCCCAGGGCTGCCCCACCTAAGAAAGTTCATGCTTTTAACCCCCAGCGTCTCCCCGTTGGTTCTCGCACTTGACTTTATCCCTCTACAACTACCCTCCTCCTACCCCCATCAAAACCAGAACTCGGAATCTTCATTCCCTAAAACATGAATGACTAATGAAAGCTGAACCCTCCCGCACCCTCTAGGATCCAAAGCCCGAAGTTAAAGAGATGAAATGCGAACGGGGCGTTTCCAGCACTGACCCAGAGCACGGTTGACCAATTCTATCCACCGCTGGAGGTGGTCTGGGGAGTGAGGGGACGGGGGAAGGGATTAGGAGAAACGGGGCTGGGATGAGCAGGCGACTGCTGCACCCCCCTCCCCAAGGCTCCACACTCAAGCTGTTAGATGGCTGCAACACAGTCGAGGAAAAGGCCAGCCTCGAATATGCCCACGTGACTAAGGATGAGGGCGGTCAGCTGGGCGTCTCTGACCAGGTTTGCGTTTAGGTAGAAACGCGGGGACAGAGGTGTTCCCCGGGAATACGAGTCACTTAAGAGTTAGGCCATCGCCTGAGGGTCATGTGATCCAGCTTCTAAGGACAAATATTTACATTAATCATTGATGACTGGAAGCTGCACTGGTTGCCCTGTTCCGCTGGTATGGGCAGATTAACCCAGATGATGAGTCCTCAGCTGGGGAAATCCCAACTTCCAGGAGGGTTTGGGAGAAAGCCCGCAGCCCCAAACTGCCGTCCAGCCACATCTTCACAACCAGTAACTGGGTTTACTGGGGTCTTTCTATCTTAAATCCCAGCATGGGGTACAGTAGGAGGCCCTGCCTACTGTATAGGAGGCCCTCCCACTCCCCGCTGTGGGAGTCCTTCCCTTTCTCTTCCCTTCTGGAAGAGCCACAGTGACTCAACCCAGCCACTGTCCCAAATGCAGCTCTTTGGCTGATTAGAGTGTGTGTCGCTACTGCTTCCTGACCAGAAATATCACTCAGCAGTAACATGCAAGGTCACACACACGGAGAGGAAGGGGAGCAAAGAATTATGCCACAGTACAGACAATCCCTAAGTCATTCATATACCTCCACTGCTACCACCCTGGTCCAAGCCACCATGACCTCTGACCTCTCACCTGGATGACAGCACCAGCCTCCTTGCTGGGCTCTGGCTTCCCCTGCCTCCTCTTAGTCTGTCCTCAACATGGCGGGTAGAGTGAGCATGTTAAGTCTCAAGTCAGGCCATGTCACTCTCTGCTCAAACCTTCCAATGGTTTCCCATCTCATACCAACTAAAGGCCTAAGAGATCCTAGGTAATCTAACCACTGCGACCCACTCACCTGTCCCCAGCTCCTTCTCTGACTTAATCCCCTACCACATTTCTCCTCCTCACCCTACTCCAGCCTTGATGGACTCAGCTGTTCCTGGAAATTTCCAGGCATGTGCCTGCCTCAGGGCCTTTGCACTTCCTGGTTTCCCTCTACCTGGAATGCTCTTCCCCCAAATATCCACACAGTTCATTCTCTTACCACTTCAATTTTTTTTCCTATCCATACCCTAACCCTAACCCTATTACATTGTGGGCTTTCAATGAAGATACAAGGAGAATGGTATGGCTAGTTATTTTGTTCTTAAATATTACAAAGAATTGTGCTAAAATCTGCCTAATCTCTGCTGATACCAGAGTACAACAGTTACCAAAATACAATTGTTCAGAACACTACAATTATTTTTGCAATACTGTATTTCATTTTAAAATGGTAAAATGTTTAGTCATCCAAGACATAATTGTGAGTGACTGGATTTTTTTCAGTGTAGGATTTCATTATATCAGGGAACTAGAAATTGGTATATTAAAATTTCCATGAACACATATGCAGGAAAAGTAGTTCTGTGATTTCTTTTTCCTTTATGTTACATGGTTTCCTTTCTTACTTTATTAAGGTACGACACACAAAAAGTTGTACTTATTTATTTATTTATTTTTGGCTGCGTCGGGTCTTTGTTGCTTGCGTGGCTTTCTCTAGTTGCAGAGAGCAGGGGCTACTCTTCATTGCGGTGTGTGGGCTTCTCATTATGGTGGCTTCTCTTGTTGCGGAGCATGGGCTCTAGGCACGTGGGCTTCAGTAGTTGTGGCTCGTGAGCTCTAGAGCGCATGCTCAGTAGCTGTGGCACACGGGCTTAATTGCTCCAAAGCATGTGGGATCTTCCCGAACCAGGGCTTGAACCCGTGTCCCCTGCATTGGCAGGCAGATTCTTAACCACTGCACCGCCAGGGAAGTCCCAAGCTGTACATATTTAAATTAAACAACTTGATGAGTTTGGAGGTAAGTATACATCTGTGAAACCATCACCACAATCTATGCCACAAATATATCCTCCCATCCTCTCTTTTATCTGTCATAATCAACACTTAATATCTACCCTCTTAACAAAAAAAAATTTTTTTTAATATTTTGTCCACACTGCACAGCTTGTGGGATCTCAGTTACCCGACCAGGGATTGAACCCGGGCCACACCAGTGGCAGCGCCGTATCCCAACCACTAGGCCACCAGGGAACTCCCTTAGCAAAAATTTTAAGTGTACAAATTTTATACTTACAACTCTAGCGCTAACTACACGCACTATGTGTACAGTAGATGTCTACGACTTATTCATTGTGAATAACTGAAACTCTGTACCCTTTATCAACACCTCCTTATTCTCCCTCCTCCAGCCCCGGTAACCACCATTCTACTCTCAGATTCTATGAATTTGACTATTTTAGATTTGTAATATAAATGGTATTGTGTAGTATTTGTTCTTCAGTGTCTGGCTTATTTCACTTAGCATAATGTCTTCTAGGTTCATCCATGTTGTTGAAAATGGCAAGATCTCTTTCTTTTTTATGGCTGAATAACACTCCTTTGTAGTTAAATACCACATTTTCTTTATCCACTCATCTATCAACGGACATTTAAGTTTCTTCTATGTCTTGGCTGTTGTGAGTAATGCTGCAGTGAACGTGGGACTGCAGATATCTCTTCAAGATCTTGATTTCAATTCCGTTGGACATATACCCAGAAGTGGAATTGTTGGATCATATGGTGGTTCTATTTTTAATCTTTTGAGGAACCTCCATACTGTTTTCCACAATGGCTGCACCAATTTACATTCACATCAACAGTGTAAAAGGGTTCCCTTTTCTCCACATCCTTGGCCACACTTCTTATTTATTTTTTTGATAATAGCCCTCCCAACAGGTGTGAGTCTACCTCACTGTCATTTTGATTTGCATTTCCCTGATAATTTTTCATATATCTGTTGGCCAGATACATATTTATATGTCTTCTTTGGAGAAATGTCTACTCAGGTCTTTTGTCCATTTTGTAATTGGGTTATTTGGGGGGTTTTTTGCTATTGAATTGTAGGAGTTCCTTATATGTTTTGTATATTAACATTTTATCGTGTATATGGTTTGCAAATATTTTCTCCCATAGAGTACATTGCCTTTTCATTTTGTTGGTGGTTTCCTTTGTTGTGCAGAAGCTTTTAAATTTGATGTAATCCACGTTTATTTTTGCTTTTGTTGCCTGTGCTTTTGGTGTCATATTTAAAAAAATCATTGCCAAAACCAATGTCAAGGACCTTTGTTTTTCCTTATGTTTTCTTCTAAGAGTTTTATGGTTTCAGGTCTTACTTTTTAAGTCTTTACTTTGAATTGATTTTTGTGTATCATGTTTTTAAGGTCCAATTTTGTTCTTTTGCATGTGAATATCCAGTTTTCCCGACACCAGTTATTGAAGAAATTGTCCTTTTCCCATTGTGTTTTCTTGGCCCTCTTATCAGATATCAGTTGACTGTATAAGTGTCCATTTATTTCTGACCTCTCTATTCTGTTCCACTGGTCTGTATGTCTGTTTCTATGCCAGTGCCATGCTGTTTTGAATACTGTAGTTTTGTCATATATTTTGAAATTAGGAAGTGTGATGCCTCCAGTTTTGTTCTTTTTTTCTCAGGATTGCTTTGTCTATTTGGGGTTTTTGTGGTTCCATATGAATTTTAGGATTGTTTCTTCTATTTTATAAAAATTGTCTTTGAGATTTTGATATGGATTGAATTGAATCTGTAGGTCACTTTGGGTAGTATGGATATTTTAACAGTATTAACTCATCGCATGAGCACAGGACGTCTTTCCATTTATTTGTGTTTTGTTAAATTTCTTTCATCAACATTTTATAGTTTTCAGTCTTTCACCTCCTTCGTTAAGGTTATTCCTAAGTATTTTATTCTTTTTGATGCTATTGTAAATGGGATTGATTTCTTGATTTCCTTTTAAGATTGTTTGTTGTTAGTGTATAGAAACACAACTGATTTTTATATGTTGGCTTTATATTCTGCAACTTTACTGAATTCATTTATTTCTAACAGTTTTTTTTTTATGGAGTCTTCAGCATTTTCTACACATAAGATCATGTCATCTCAAACAGAGATAATTTTACTTCTTCCTTTCCAGTTTGGTTGCCCTTTATTTATTTATTTTTTCCTAATTACTCTGGCTAGGACTTCTAGTACTATGTTGAGTAGAAGAGGCAAGTGGACATCCCTGCCTTGTTCCCCATCTAACAGGAAAACCTTTTAGTTTTTCACCATTGAGTATGAGATTAGCTATAGGCTTTTCACATACGGCCTTGATCTTGTTCAGGTAAATTCCTTTTATACCTAATCTGTTGAGAGTTTATATCATAAAAGGGTGTTGAATTTTCTTAAATGCTTCTCTGCATCTATTGAGATGATCATGTGACTTTTATTCTTCATTTTGTTAATGTGGTGTATCATATTGATTAATTCACATATGTGGAACCCTCCTTGCATCCCAGGGATAAATTCCACTTGGTCATGGTGTATGATCCTTTTATTGTGCTGTTGAATTCAATTTGCTCATATTTTGTTGAGAATTTTTGCATCTATCTTCATCAATCTTTTCAGTTTTCTTCTCAAACACCCCTTATCAGTGAGCTCTTTCCTGGCCACCATATTTAAAATAGCAACTCCTCTTCACCCTCTAGCACCTGCTCTATTTTGTCCCTTAACGTTTATCACCAAACATACTTCACGTGTTTATTTATGGTCTGTCTCCCCCACCTCCTTCTCTGACCCCTGTAAAGCCAGTAAAGGCAGGGATTTTTATTTTTTGTCTGTTTGGTCACTTCTATAGTTCTTTTGCCTATAAAAAAAAAAAGTGTGGCAGACAGCAGACAAATAATATGGGTTGAATTGTGTCCTTCCCCAAATTTTTATGTTGAAGCCCTAATTCCCAGAACCTCAGACTGTGACTATATTTCGAGGTAGCGTCTCAAAGTGTTGATTAAGTTAACATGAGGTCATATGCACGAGCCCTAATCTGACTAGTGTCTTGGTAAGAAGAGAAAATTTGGACACACAAGGAGACAACAGATTCACACTCTTAGAGGGACAACCATGTGAACAGGCAGTAAAAGGGTGGCTATCCACAAGCCAAAGGTGGAGGCCTCAGAGAAAACGAACCCTACCAGCATCTTGATCTTGGACTTCCAGCCTCCAGACTCTGAGAAAATAAATGTCTGCTGTTTATTCTACCTAGCCTGTGGCATTTTGTTATGGCAGCCTGAGCAAACTGATACAGCAGGAAATATTTGTTGGCTGAATGAATGTCTTTGGAAGGCCTAAAATAGTTGCTTCCAGTTGTGGACTGGCTTCAATGTTTTTCTCCTTCCCATATTAAGATGAGCGTCCACTATATATTTTTCACTCCTGGAGGGATCTGTTGGCCCCAGGGAAAGCTGGCCTGTGATTAAGGTTTCCCCACATCTGTACCAACATGTGGGGTGGGCCACACTGGAGGTTCTCAGGAGCTAACTGTACAGAGGTGCTTCTAATGATGCTTTCCCCAATGGCCTGCAGCGTGGGTCAGTAGAATTGGCCGTCTCCTACAATGATGCTCTGACTACACTTAAAATCAGAAAACCCTATAAACCGGAAGGGGCCGTAAAGATCCCTGTAATAGTAGTAGCAGCTGTGGCAGTAACAGCAGCTATAATTACTGTTATTTCTGACATTTAGTGAGCTTTTACTCTGGGTCAGTATGGTAAGCACTCTATAAATCTTAGCTCTTTAATACTTGTGATAATCTGGTGAGATGGGAGCTTGTACTGTCCCTACTTCACAGAGAAGGTAACTGCGGATTGGAGAATGAGGCCACAGTCAGTGAGAATAAGCAGAGATGGAACCTGTTTTTATTTCCCCCTCTTGCCAAGCTCTGCTCCTCCTCCTGATAAGAGCACCCTAATTTCCCTTGAGAAAGCACCCTCCCTAACTTGTTCTTTGTCCAGGCAACTCAGATGGGACTGACTCCCATGAAAAATGCAAGAGAAAGTGGTTAACACGTAAGTCCATCCCTTGGATGGGCCCAAGCAGGGCTCTGTCTGTCAGCAGCATAAGAGGTACCAGAGGCAGATGGCCACAACTTTAATAGTTTGACATGGGAACCTTGGTGAGAAACCCAGGTCAGGAAAGAGAGACATCTCTTTGATTAGGAAAAACTCTCTCTTCCACAGCCCTCTTGGTTTGGCTGAGTGGCTCCCAAAGGCATCCTGATTTCTGTCTCATTTATTCAGGAGAAGGATCACATTTTATTTTTATTTAGCACAGCAAAGCCATGGGAAAGTTTCCACTGTCAGTATCTACACCACAACTTATAAAAATGAGAGAACATCCCACTCAAGAATAAGAGGGTCAAGTTAATAACTGTGAGGAGAAAGGAGGCTGCATGCAAATGAACATCTGGATACGCAGATTGCGACCTGGGCCCCTGGGGCAGCTGACCAAACCCCGATCACTGCCCCCTCCTACAGTCCTTCTATCTGTGCACAAAGAACGGGCAGCCTTAGGGATTCCAGTGAGCAGTGAAGGGACCATGAGAGAGTGTCCAAAGAAGGAGAAATCACAGAGATAAATTTTCACACCGAGACGAAAGAACAGCCAGGAACCCTGCAGCCGTGGGTGCAAATAATACAGCTCTAGTAACTGGAAAAACCAAGGAAATTAATTCTTCCCCAAAACTTCCAGAGGGACTGCAGCCCAGCTGACGTTACGTGGACCTGCCCACCAGAAAGACAAGATCCAGCCTCATCCGCCAGAGCACAGGCACCAATCCCCTCCACCAGGAAGCCTACACAAACCACTGAACCAACCTTAGCCACTGGGGACAGACACCAAAAACAATGGGAACTACGAACCTGCAGCCTGCAAAAAGGAGACCCCAAACAGTAAGATAAGCAAAATGAGAAGACAGAAAAACACACAGCAGATGAAGGAGCAAGATAAAAACCCACCAGACCTAACAAATGAAGAGGAAATAGGCAGTCTACCTGAAAAAGAATTCAGAATAATGATAGTAAAGATGATCCAAAATCTTGGAAATAGAATAGAGAAAATGCAAGAAACATTTAACAAGGACCTAGAAGAACTAAAGAGGAAACAAGCAATGATGAACAACACAATAAATGAAATTGAAAATAGTCTAGAAGGGATCAATAACAGAATAACTGAGCCAGAAAAACGGATAAGTGACCTGGAAGATAAAATAGTGGAAATAACTACTGCAGGGCAGAATAAAGAAAAAAGAATGAAAAGAACCGAGGACAGTCTCAGAGACCTCTGGGACAACATTAAATGCACCAAATTCGAATTATAGGGGTCCCAGAAGAAGAAGAGAAAAAGAAAGGGACTGAGAAAATACTTGAAGAGATTATAGTTGAAAACTTCCCTAATAAGGGAAAGGAAATAGTTAATGAAGTCCAGGAAGCACAGAGAGTCCCATACAGGATAAATCAAAGGAGAAACACGCCAAGACATATATTAATCAAACTGTCAAAAATCAAATACAAAGAAAACATATTAAAGGCATAAAGGGAAAAAAAAAACCAAATAACACACAAGGGAATGCCCATAAGGTTAACAGCTGATCTTTCAGCAGAAACTCTGCAAGCCATAAGGGACTGGCAGGACATATTTAAAGTGATAAAGGAGAAAAAGCTACAACCAAGATTACTCTACCCAGCAAGGATCTCATTCAGATTTGATGGAGAAATTAAAACCTTTACAGACAAGCAAAAGCTGAGAGAGTTCAGCACCACCAAACCAGCTTTACAACAACTGCTAAAGGAACTGCTCTAGGCAAGAAACACAAGAGAAGGAAAAGACCTACAATAACAAACCCAGAACAATTAAGAAAATGGGAATAGGAACATACATATCGATAATTACCTAAAATGTAAATTGATTAAATGCTCCCACCAAAAGACACAGACTGGCTGAATGGATACAAAAACAAGACCCATATATATGCTGTCTACAGGAGACCCACTTCAGACCTAGGGACACATACAGACTGAAAGTGAGGGAATGGAAAAAGATATTCCATGCAAATGGAAACCAAAAGAAAGCTGGAGTAGCAATTCTCATATCAGACAAAATAGACTATTAGAAGAGACAAAGAAGGACACTACATAATGATCAAGGGATTGATCCAAGAAGAAGATATAACAATTGTAAATATTTATGCACCCAACGTAGGAGCACTTCAATACATAAGGCAAATACTAACAGCCATAAAAGGGGAAATCGACAGTAACACATACATACTAGGGGACTTTAACACCCCACTTTCACCAATGGACAGATCATCCAAAATGAAAATAAATAACGAAACACAAGCTTTAAATGATACACTGAACAGGATGGACTTAATTGATATTTATAGGACATTCCATCCAAAAACAACAGAATACACATTTTTCTCAAGTGCTCATGGAACATTCTCCAGGATAGATCATATCTTGGGTCACAAATCAAGCTTTGAAATTGTATCAAGTATCTTTTCCGACCACAATGCTACAAGACCAGATATCAATTACAGGAAAAGATCTGTAAAAAATACAAACACATGGAGGCTAAACAATACACTACTAAATAACCAAGAGATCACTCATGAAATCAAAGAGGAAATTAAAAAGTACCTAGAAACAAATGACAATGGAGACACGACGACCCAACACCTATGGGATGCAGCAAAAGCAGTTCTAAGATGGAAGTTTATAGCAATACAATCCTACGTTAAGAAACAGGAAACATCTCGAATAAACAACCTAACCTTGCACCCAAAGCAATTAGAGAAAGAAGAACAAAAAAACCCCAAAGTTAGCAGAAGGAAAGAAATCATAAAGATCAGATCAGAAACAAATGAAAAAGAAATGAAGGAAATGATAGCAAAGATCAATAAAACTAAAAGCTGATTCTTTGAGAAGATAAACAAGATACATAAACCATTAGCCAGACTCATCAAGAATAAAAGGGAGAAGACTCAAATCAATAGAGTCAGAAATGAAAAAGGAGAAGTAACAACTGACACTGCAGAAATACAAAAGATCATGAGAGATTACTACAAGCAACTCTATGTCAATAAAATGCACAACCTGGAAGAAATGGACAAATTCTTAGAAATGCACAACCTGCCAAGACTGAATCAGGAAGAAACAGAAAATGTGAACAGACCAATCACAAGCACTGAAATTGAAGCTGTGATTAAAAATCTTCCAACAAACAAAAGCCCAGGACCAGACGGCTTCACAGGCAAATTCTATCAAACATTTAGAGAAGAGCTAACACCTATCCTTCTCAAACTCTTCCAAAATATAGCAGAGGGAGGAACACTCCCAAACTCATTCTACGAGGCCACCATCACCCTGATACCAAAACCAGACAAGGATGTCACAAAGAAAGAAAACTACAGGCCAATATCACTGATGAACATAGATGCAAAAATCCTCAACAAAATACTAGCAAAGAGAATCCAACAGCACATTAAAAGGATGATACACCATGATCAAGTGGGGTTTATCCCAGGAATGCAAGGATTCTTCAATATATGCAAATCAATCAACATGATACACCATATTAACAAATTGAAGGAGAAAAACCATATGATCATCTCAATAGATGCAGAGAAAGCTTTCGACAAAATTCAACACCCATTTATGATAAAAACCCTGCAGAAAGTAGGCATAGAGGGAACTTTCCTCAACATAATAAAGGCCATATGTGACAAACCCACAGCCAACATCATCCTCAATGGTGAAAAACAGAAAGCATTTCCACTAAGATCAGGAACAAGACAAGGTTGCCCACTCTCACCACTCTTATTCAACATAGTTTTGGAAGTTTTAGCCACAGTGATCAGAGAAGAAAAGGAAATAAAAGGAATCCAAATCGGAAAAGAAGAAGTAAAGCTGTCACTGTTCGCAGATGACATGATACTATACATAGAGAATCCTAAAGATGCTACCAAAAAACTACTAAAGCTAATCAATGAATTTGGTAAAGTAGCAGGATACAAAATTAATGCACAGAAATCTCTGGCATTCCTGTACACTAATGATGAAAAATCTGAAAGTGAAATCAAGAAAGCACTCCCATTTACCACTGCAACAGAAAGAATAAAATATCTAGGAATAAACCTACCTAAGGAGACAAAAGACCTGTATGCAGAAAATTATAAGACACTGATGAAAGAAATTAAAGATGATACAAATAGATGGAGAGATATACCATGCTCTTGGATTGGAAGAATCAACATTGTGAAAATGACTCTACTACCCAAAGCAATCTACAGATTCAATGCAATCCCTATCACATTATCAATGGCATTTTTTATGGAACTAGAACAAAAAATCTTAAAATCTTTATGGAGACACAAAAGACCCCGAATAGCCAAAGCAGTCTTGAGGGGAAAAAACGGAGCAGGAGGAATCACACTCCCTGACTTCAGAGTATACTACAAAGCTACAGTAATCAAGACAGAATGGTACTGGCACAAAAACAGAAAGATAGATCAATGGAACAGGATAGAAAGCCCAGAGATAAACCCACGCACATATGGTCACATTATCTTTCATAAAGGAGGCAGGAATGTACAATGGAGAAAGGACAGCCTCTTCAATAAGTGGTGCTGGGAAAACTGGACAGGTACATGTAAAAGTATGAGATTAGATCACTCCCTAACACCATACACAAAAATAAGATCAAAATGGATTAAAGACCTAAATGTAAGGCCAGAAACTATCAAACTCTTAGAGAAAAACACAGGCAGAACACTCTATGACATAAATCACAGCAAGTTCCTCTTTGACCCACCTCCTAGAGAAATGGAAATCAAAACAAAAATAAACAAATGGGACCTAATGAAACTTCAAAGCTTTTCCACAGCAAAGGAAACCATAAACAAGACCAAAAGACAACCCTCAGAATGGGAGAAAATATTTGCAAATGAATCAACTGACAAAGGATTAATCTCCAAAATTTATAAGCAGCTCATGCAGCTTAATAACAAAAAAACAAACAACCCAATCCAAAAATGCGCAGAAGACCTAAACAGACATTTCTCCAAAGAAGATATACAGATTGCCAACAAACACATAAAAGAATGCTCAACATCATTAATCATTAGAGAAATGCACATCAAAACTACAATGAGATATCATCTCACACCAGTCAGAATGGCCATCATCAAAAAATCTAGAAACAATAAATGCTGGAGAGGGTGTGGAGAAAAGGGAACCCTCTTGCACTGTTGGTGGGAATGTGAATTGATACAACCACTGTGGAGAACAGTATGTAGGTTCCTTAAAAACTACAAATAGAACTACCATATGACCCAGCAATCCCACTACTGGGCATATACCCTGAGAAAACCATAATTCAAAAAGAGTCATGTACCAAAATATTCATTGCAGCTCTATTTACAATAGCCAGGAGATGGAAGCAACCTAAGTGCCCATCATCGGATGAATGGATAAAGAAGATGTGGCACATATATACAATGGAATATTACTCAGCCATAAAAAGAAACGAAATTGAGTTATTTGTAGTGAGGTGGATGGACCTAGAGTCTGTCATACACAGTGAAGTAAGTCAGAAAGAGAAAGACAAGTACCGTATGCTAACACATATATATGGAATCTAAGGAAAAAAAATGTCACGAAGAACCTAGGGGTAAGATGGGAATAAAGACACAGACCTAGTAGAGAATGGACTTGAGGATATGGGGAGGGGGAAGGGTAAGCTGTGACAAAGTGAGAGAGTGGCATGGACATTATACACTACAAAACATAAAATAGATAGCTAGTGGGAAGCAGCCGCATAGCACGGGGAGATCAGCTCAGTGCTTTGTGACCACCTAGAGGGGTGGGATACAGAGGGTGAGAGGGAGACGCAAGAGGGAAGAGATATGGGAACATATGTATATGTATAACTGATTCACTTTGTTATAAAGCAGAAACTAACACACCATTGTAAAGCAATTGTACTCCAATAAATATGAAAAAAAAAAAGAGTAAGAGGGTCTGTCCATCAGCTGTGGCCTTCTGTGCATCTATATACATTTTCCTTCAGTTCTGTCACCTCTTCCAGATCTGAGGGAGAATCTCGATGAACGGTTCTCTCAGAGTCTGTGCTTGGGAGGAGTGAATGGGAGCATAGTGGTGCCTGGGTGAAATTTAGTGATGCCTGAGGGAAGCCTCCACCTGCCAGAGCCTTCCTCTGGTTGGGTAGATCACTACCTTTATCTCTGCTTACACAGGAGACAGCTGACTGCATGTTGCGAAAAGGGGACATGAAAGACATGGATCTCAGCACAAAACAGTGGTCGCAATAAACCCCTTGGTTTGGTTTGACAGTCTCGGAGACACTGAGGATTCTTTTTTTTTTTCTTCTTTTAATTCTTATTGGAGTAGAATTGATTTACAATGTTGTGTTAATTTCAGGTGTACAGTAAAGTGAATCAGTCATACATATACCCACTCTTTTTTAGATTCTTTTCCCATAAAGGCCATTACAGAGTACTGAGTAGAGTTCCCTGTGCTATACAACAGATTCTTATTAGACACTGAGGATTTTCCAGTGACAGCAAATACTTCTGCTTGTCCCCTCCCTTTTGCTAACTACACACCCAAGAAGCCCACCCAACAGTAGAGGAAGGGGCAGGGCCATGCATCAAAGGAGCAGCACCATCTGAAACAGGATCAGGACAGACCACATACATCCTAGCTCCAGAGGACCCTAGGTGGAACGTCACGCATGATTTCTGCATAATTCAGGCCCAGCTGCTGCTTTAGCTGGGCTGTGTCCACAAGTTCGTAACTTTGCAGCTTGACCGACTGAAGGTTGAGGACTCCAGGCTCAGAGATGTTTTCTGGCACACCCACCCTTGCAGGAGCCTGGCAGAGTTGGAGCCATGCTTCAGATTCTTCCATGGTCAGCCCTTCCTGAGAGCACCCACAGCTGCCTACATCCTCACATGTTATTTGTATTATTTTCCAAGACACGCTGCTTCTTATTCGTGTCTCTCCACCCACCCCCTTGCTCTGGCAACGACAGGACACCTGACAACGTGGCCACTTGCCTGAGTGTCCCCAGAGAAAGGTCTTTGTGCTTCTACAACTTAGAGTCTTTCTGCTCCTGAGAAAGAGAAAAATAACCCTCGGCCGCAGGGAAGTTGGGGCTGGTGGAGCTGTGGTCAAGAAGTCCATCCCCATCACTATCCTGCCATGATTTGTCACCATCAGCTGGGACATGGGTTCCCTCTCTTGCAGGAGGAGCCTCTGCTTCCCACACTGGGAACCGAGAAGACTGGTTTCAATTCCCTCACCCGTCCCAGCTCTCAGCTTGTCGGTGTTAAAGATCTCAAATCAGAAAGGACTTTAAAGATAAAATAGTGCAATCCTCCGATTTTGCAGAAGAAATGGGGACCTAGGAAGTGAGGTTTAGTGTCTCCCAGCTCATCAGCGGCACATGTGATGGTGTGTAAGCCTGGTGCAGTGTGCGTGCCCAGGCGTGTGTGTGCAATGTATGTGCAGTGTGAGTGCAGAGAGGGGCAGAGAGGGTGGGAGGTGGCGAGCGAAGTACAGAGAGAATGTCTCTTTCCTTTCACAGATCACCCCAGAGATTTTCCTGACTTTACAGGTGGAACTGAAGATAAATGGATTAGCCAGATGAATAAACCTGTATTAAAAACTTTCTGAAAAACCAATTTGAGAGAGAAGATTTGGGAGAATAAAATATGACCAACTGTGTCAGGTAACTTGAATAAATCAATGCCTGCAAGTCTGATAAACAATTTCTGATCTATGGCCCCCATGGTCTCCTTGCTGGTGATAGTTACCTCGGTAATTGGACCGTGGGATGAGGCCAGGCCAGAGCGAAAGGCATTAAAAATGATGTTTCTTCAAGTGAAAATTAATTTATATACTGACCAACAAAGACCAAAGTAATTTCAGAACTTTAAGGATGGCGAGGCATCATAAAATTGTTTACACTTTTCACCCCCTACTGAAATTAGACATAGAAATGAAAGAGAAATGAGCCTCTCCATCCCCACACATGATATTCCAAGCACAGAGGCAGTCAGCTACTGTTTAGAGGAGCATCTGATGGCTCCAGGAGCAGGGGCGAGGGGGTGGGTAGCATCCCACATCGGGCTACACTGAACCAATATCTGTGTGTACGGCAGGAGGGAAATCAACATGGAAAGTCAGAAAGGGCTTTCTCTTCTGCTCTGGACTTCCTCCACACAATAGTTAAAGAGAAGTAGCTTTTGGCCCTGGAATGAATCAGCCTCCAAAAAAAAGATGAAATCCACTGTTGAAATAAAATTAAGACCTAAGGCTAGCTTTTCTATATAGAATGGATAAACAACAAGGTCTTACTGTATAGCACAGAGAACTATATTCAATATCCTGTAATAAACCGTAACGGAACAGAAAAAAGAATATATATATATAACTGAATCACTTTGCTGTACAGCAGAAATTAACACAACACTGGAAATCAGCTACACTTCAATTTAAAAAGATTGATTAGAAA
This sequence comes from Delphinapterus leucas, assembly GCF_059928025.1. Lineage (NCBI taxonomy): Eukaryota > Metazoa > Chordata > Mammalia > Artiodactyla > Monodontidae > Delphinapterus > Delphinapterus leucas. The sequence continues at coordinate 30,175,478 of NC_143148.1, forward strand.
AAGAATCTAAACTCAGAACTCAGTGTTTATTGCCAGGTAATATCTGCTTATGTACTGCTCTTTGGATATGGCTGAAACAGACCAAAAATTCCCTTGCAATCTTCATAAGGAATATTCAATACTTTTCTTGTCAGTAGAATGAAGTGTGAATAACTAGTTTTATACAAGTGGATATACTAGTTTTACGCAGCATTAAGATAAACTGTCATTGTCTTTGAAAGCTGTAATTTCAGAAGTGTATATACTTAGAAGCTGTTGCAAATATCTAATTTTCTAAGCTCAACAACAAAAAGACCTAAGGCACCTTAGCAGAAAAGGAAGGTGGGATGTAAGAAGGAAATGTGAGGAAGTGATCGGCTTGGCCCTGTAGCAAAGGTGGCGTAGGCATGTGTGATTTCAGGGACTCCAAAAGGTCCATACGGCAGCTGGCATGATCTTGACATGAATCAAAGCATCTCACTTCCCAGCTTAAACCAGTGGTGTGCTGGAGCCCTTTCTTTCCAGCTTGGAATGTTTTGTTTTGTAAAATGCCCTTTAGTACTTTCAATAAAATGAATCCTGAGATGCAAAGAGTTATCATTTTCACCCAACGGATGGTCTTTTGGACACACAGCTCTTCCCAGCCTCGGGTCCAGGGACCTCGCTTTAGTAGCTTGAAATTGGTCATGATGGGAGTATTTCCACCATTGAAATCTGCCGACAGTACAAATCAGCCCACACGCCCAGCTGACTGTTGCACATTTACCAGTGCACCATTGCTAAAAACCCTCCTTACGCTTTAAACTGCAACCAGGGACAATCCAGTCCTTCACTGTGGCCTCGGGGGCTCACCTCTCCACCGTCAGCTGGTATTTCTCCCCCTTTCACCTGCTCTGCGTCAGCCCACGAGCCTTACACCTACTCCTCGGATATTCCCTGGATAGCCTGTCTCCTCTGCGTGGAAAGCTCCTTCCCCAGATCCTTCTTCAGGCCTCAGCTGAGATGTCACCTCCCCAGAGCCCTTCTCTGACATTATCCTCTTCACTCACTGTTACAGCATCCTATTTTATCTTTTTTTGCAGGATTCACTACTCCCTAAAATCCTCATTTGTTTGCCTAGTTTTCGTCCGGGCTCCTGCTAGGACATAAGCTTCCGTAAGTGTGGTGATCATAACTTTCTCATGTCCTCAGAGTCCAGCCCAGTGCCTCATACATTCATTCCAGGCTCTCGGTCAATAGTGGCTGAGTTGAATAATGAATCAATGAATAGCACAGAGCCTCCAATGCCACTATGGACCAGACATCCTTTTTTGGTAAGTATGGCTCCTTGATTACTGTTCTGAAAGTAAATCATTTCAGGGACAATCCCACTTCTAGTCACTAAAACCCTTGAGGGAATAAGTTTCTCGAGTTATTTCCTCCTGGGCAAAGGGGCCCAGAGCAGCTTGGACCTTTGGAAGAGGCCAAGCAAAGGAAAGGGCACCAAATACAGACTTTGCTCATATAATTCTTCTGCTGAGTGACATTTCTGAGGGCTGTGTTGAGAGCCACAGGCAATCTCACCTGTACTAAGAGAAATGCAAACTAAAAGTCCATTTTTAAAAACTCAGACTGGAAAAGATTGAATAATTTGCTTACAGACTGTTGGAAAATGTGTCAAACACTCTCATATATATGGCTTATAGGAGCTTAAATTGGTACCACCTTTGGCAATATCTATTAGAAGTCCAAATGCATATGCCCTTTGACCTAACAATTCCACATCCAGGAATTTACCCAAAAGATTTATGTTCACACAGGTGCAAAATTCCAAGCATACAAGGTTATTAATTGCAGAAAAAGATTGGAAACAATGTAAAAGTCCCTGACTGGGGGACTGGTTAGACAAATGACAGTACATCCAGAAAATGAAATACTACAGAAATAAAAAGAATCATGAAGTTCTTTATGTACTAATATGGAACAATCTTCAAGATACACTAAATGAAGAACAATAGGCCTATGATACCATTTGTGTAAAAATGAGCAAAGGGAGAAGTGGGTGTCCACATGGACACACTGATGCTTGTATATGCTAAGAAGCTCTCAGGAGGAAGGTACAAGAAACTGGGGGCTGGACTTCCCTAGTGGAACAGTGGTTAAGAATCCGCCTGCCAATGCAGGAGACACGGGTTTGAGCCCTGGTCCAGGAAGATCCCACATGCCACAGAGCAACAAAGCCCGTGCGCCACAACTACTGAGCCTGTGCTCTAGAGCCTGCGAGCCGCAACTACTGAAGCCTGCGAGCCACAACTACTGAGCCTGTGCTCTAGAGCCCGCGAGCCGCAACTACTGAAGCCTGCGCGCCACAGCTACTGAAGCCCACATGCCTAGAGCCTGTGCTCCACAACAAGAGAAGCCACCGCAATGAGAAGTGTGTGCAACGCAACGAAGAGTAGCCCCTGCTCTCCACAACTAGAGAGAAGCCTGTGCTCAGCAACGAAGACCCAATGCAGCCCAAAATAAAAAAATGAATAAATAAAATAAATAAATTTATTTAAAAATAAAAAGAAACTGGGGACCTGGGGGGCTCTGGGTGAGGAGTCAAGTGGCTGAGGGGCAAGGGTAAGAGGGAGCCTTTTCACTCTGCTTTTTGAATCTGAACCATGTAACTATATTTCCTATGATAAATAAATAAATAAATAAATTTAAGCTATAGATTTGGCTCCAGAGCAGTTGAGAGAACATTCTGTATTTCAGTCATGTTAATAAGTCAGCAGAACTTTTCCACCCAACTTTCCTCCCTGTAGAAGGTGATCCAGATGGGGAACAACTTCTAACTCCACTGGCAACTGACCTGATGTCATCTTCTTTGCTGGTTTTGCCATGTGTTCCTGGCCTCAGGCCCGGGACCTCCTCTCTTCTTCTACACTCACTCACTTGGTGACCTCATCCAGTTGACACACCGGTGGCTCCCAATCTGAGTCTCCAGCCTGGATCTCTGTGCCTGAACTACAGACTCCTGCCACCAAATGCCTACTCTGCATCTTTACCCAGATGCAGTCATCTCATCTACTGTGACACACGAGTCCTCCACGGGCTTCTCCTGTTGTAAATGGTCAGAACCTTACAGTCAGCCCTCCTCTCACCTGTCAGCACGTCTGGGTCACCCCTGCTTCAAATATATGCTGAATCCAACTGCTTCTCACCATTAACCTGGTCTATCCTGGCTGACGCCACTCTTACTGTTCGCCTGGGCTGTTGGCAATGCCTCCTAATCGATCTCTCCCCGTTTGCTCTGCAAACACAGCCAATGTGATCCTGTTAAAATCTAACTCAGACCATGTCACTCTTCTGACCCAAACTCTTGACGCTTTCCCATCTCAGAGTAAAATCCAAAGTCCTTGCAGGGTCCCTTAAGACTTAGACCATCGCCTGTCCTCACCCCATCACTGTGACCTCGCCTCCTAGCCTTCTCCCCCCTTGCCTGTGCTGCTCCAGCCATGGCAGCCTCCTTGCTCTTCCTCAGATCTGCTAAGCACAGGTCCTTTGCACTTGCCCTTTCCTCTGCCTGGAAAATTCTTCTTCCAGATAACTGTATGGCTCAACCCCCTCACTTCCTTCGGGGCTTTACTCAAATGTCACCTCCTCAGTGAGGTCTACCTTGGCCACTTTATCTACAATCGCAACCCTTCTCCCCCATGTCCAACAACACCCTCCTTTCCCCTGCTTGGCCATTGCCCTTCTCATCATCTACTGAACCATGTGTTTTACTGATCTGTCTTGTATATTATCTGTTTCCTGCTTATGGATATCCACTCCACAAGGGCAGAGATATTTGTCTGTTTTCCTCATGGCTATGTCCCCAGAATTTAGAACAGTGCCTGACACATAGTAGATGCTCAATAAATATGTGTTGAATGATGAATCATCCACTTGATCGGCTGTCTGGGCAGTGAGTGTCAACCTCCTTGAGTTTGTGTTTCACTGTCTAAAGACAGAATTCTCAGCAGCAACCGTGACGGACTTAAGCTGCATCCCTGCTTATCACACTGGTCACCTGTACATCACCTACATCACCGTCGACCGCCCTGACCACACTCAGCAGGCAGAGTCCTGTATATTCCTAATATCTGCTCTTTTTGGTGCTGCATTAAGGGTACTGTAGAGCAGCGGTCCCCAACCTTTTTGGCACCAGGGACCAGTTTCACGGAAGACAATTGTTCCACGGGCCAGCGGGGGGGGATGGTTTTGGAATGATTCAAGCGCATTACATTTATTGTGCACTTAATTTCTATTATCATAACATTGTAACATATAATGAAATAATTATGCAACTTGCCATAATGCAGATTCAGTGGGAACCCTGAACTTGTTTTCCTGCAATGAGATGGTCCCATCTAGGGGTGATGGGACCACCTCGGCTCCATCTCAGATCATCAGGCATTAGATTCTCATAAGGAGCGCACAACCCAGATCCCTCACATGCGCAGTTCACAGTAGGGTTCCCACTCCTATTAGAATCTAATGCCGCCGCTGACCTGACAGGAGGGGGAGCTCAGGTGGTTATGTGAGCGATGGGGAGCAGCTCTAAATACAGATGAAGCTTTGCTCACTCGCCCGCTGCTCACCTCCTGCTCTGCAGTCCCGTTCCTAACAGGCCACAGACTGGTTCCAGTCCGTGGCCTGGGGGTTGGGGACCCCTGCTGTAGAGCATTGGCCAGAAATCCACAGAGACTGGATGGGACACAGATGTGAGGCACTTGAGCCAGGCTCAGGCTGGGGTGAGGTAGAGGCCCAGCCTAAGGGGCAACCCCTGCCCAGCTCTACCTACTGCTGCCAGGCAAGGACAGGCTTTACCATCGTCAGGACTTCTGATTTTTCAGAGAAACTGGAAATCTGGATACTTTTTAAAATGGGAGATCTCCTAACTTTAGTTTTTTCCTTTCATTTAGAATTCTTTTATTGAAGTATAGTTTTTAAAAATATTTATTTATTTATTTAAATGGCTACACTGGGTCTTAGTTGTGGCGTGCGGGATCTTTAGTTGTGGCATGCAGGATCTTTTTTAGTTGCAGCATGCAGGCTCTAGTTCCGACCAGGGATTGAGCCCAGGCCCCTTGCATTGGGAGTGCGGAGTCTTAACCACTGAACCACCAGGGAAGTCCCTACTGAAGTATAGTTGATTTACAATGTTGTATTAGTTTCAGGTGTACAGCAAAGTGATTCAGTCATACACATATACTCTTTTTCAGATTCTTTTCCCTTATAGGTTATTACAAGATATTGAGTATAGTTCTCTGTGCTATACAGTAGGTCCTTGTTGGTTATCTACTTTACATATAGTGGTGTGTATATGCTAATCCCAAACTCCTAATTTACCCTTCCCCCCCCACCCCTTTTCCCTTTGGTAATCTCAAGTCTGTTCTCTATGTCTGTGAGTCCAGTTCTGTTTTGTAAATAAGTTCACTTTTGTCATATTTTAGATTCCACATATAAGTGATATCATATGGTATCTGTCTTTCTCTGTCTGGCTTACTTCACTTAGTATGATAATCTCTAGGTCCATCCACATTGTTATAAATGGCATTATTTCATTCTTTTTTATGGCTGAGTAATATTCCATCGTGTATATATGCAAACACACACACACAAGAGATCTCCTGATTTTAAAAGCAGAAGGTTTAAAAACACTCAAACATTGAGGGTTTGATCCACCCACCCTAGGGGTCACTGGTTGGAGACCTCTGCATAAATCTTGGACCCTGTAGAAAGCCGAGCCCAGGAGACGGGTTGGAGAGGGGTAGGGTCTATCGGCAGTTGTAACGTGCTGGGAGGCATACTGTCTCTCCTGTTGTTTTCTAGGGAGGGTGGATCCCAGTAACTGAAGAACCTTGTTCACTGAGTTCAGGCTTCGCCTCCTCGTCGTTGTAAGGCCCTCAGTCCTTCAATGGCCTGTTCTCTGCTTACAGAGAACATTAAGTTCATGTGGGCAGCAGGCTTGAAGGACCTGAGTATGATGAGCTCACATGCATATGAAAGGAGCAAAATGAGGGGAGAAAACTGAGATGGATGGAGGAAGGCTTGGAGGGACCAAGAGAGGAGAGAGAATGAGAACAAGGAGGCCAAATGGAGACTTTTGTTCATCAAGCACTGCGGGTGTTCACGGCGGCCCCTTCCTTGCTCTGTGTACACAACCTTTAGTAAAACATACGCAGCCGACTCCATGTGTTCGTGCCGATGGAATTTGTTGTTGAGTGGGGGAGGAGTTTGGAAAACGAGGGAAGGAAACAATTGACATGTGAATCACCATGGACAAGATTAATTTTAAATATTGATCAAGGGCTTCCCTGGTGGCGCAGTGGTTGAGGGTCCGCCTGCCGATGCAGGGGACGCGGGTTCGTGCCCCGGTCTGGGAAGGTCCCACATGCCGCGGAGCGGCTGGGCCCGTGAGCCATGGCCGCTGAGCCTGCGCGTCCAGAGGCTGTGCTCCACAACGGGAGAGGCCACAACAGCGAGAGGCCCGCATACCGCAAAAAAAAAAAAAAAAAAAAAATATATATATATATATATATATATAGATAGATAGATCAAAAGTTGGTGGCGATGACCCGGTGATTCTACTCCTAGGGATACATGTATTCAAAAGAATTGAAAACGAGTATTCCAACAGAAACTTGTACACGGATGTTCATGGCAGCACTATCTCCAATAGCTAAAGATGGAAACAACCCAGGTTCCCTTGAATGAATGAATGATGAACAAAATGTGGTCTATTCCTACAGTGGAGCATTATTTGGTCCTAGAAAGGAATGCAGTACTGATACACACTACGATTTGATGAAGCTTGAAACCGTTATGCCAAGTGAAAGAAGCCAGTCACAAAGGACCACATGGTATATGGTTCCACACATCTACAATGGCCAGAACAGGCAAATCTATAGAAACACGAAGTAGATTAGTGGTTGCTTAGGGAGCGGGGAACCTATGGAGGTGAAGGCTTAAAGGTACAAAGACTCTTTCTCAGACGATGACAAAATTCTCAAATTGGCTATGGTGATGGCTACACAACTATGAATATACTAAAATCCATTAAAGGGTACACTTTAATGGGAGGACTGTATGGTATGTGAATTACAGTTCAATAAATTTATTTAAAAATAGATAAAGCTGGTGGCGCATCTGTGGAAGATTCACAATATATAAGGTACCATGACTCACCCACAAAAACCACAGCTTGAGACGTGCTCAGGCAGGAAGGAGGGCCTGGACCATGGGGCAGGGCCAGGGGTTGGACTAGAAGTTCCCTTAAAGACCCCCACTGTGATGTGTGAAAAGAACACCAGCCTCTTTGCCACACCAAAGGAGGGAAGGATGGAGGAACACGAAAATCACCAGTACCCTCTCCTGCGGGGCAACCCCCTCTCGGCCCTTACCCGTCGACTGCAGCATCTCTGTCCTCTGCAAACGTGCTGTATTTCATAAACGGGAGGCATCACCCAAGACAAAGTGTGTGCGTTTAGAAGTAAGACACTTTTAATATTAGAGACTAGGGAGATCAACCAAGAGGAGAGGGAGGAGGGACTCAAAGGCTCGCTCTTCTTTCCTTGCAGTGTGACTTGAAACCTGGGATGGGCATAAGAGTGGCTAGAGCTGTGCATGGTCCGGCTGGGACGGCCCAGCTTAGCAGGGACCGATGCAGGGTCAGGATCTTTTGGGTCTATTTCTCAGCACTGAAACTTTTTTTTTTTTTTGCGGTACGCGGGCCCCTCACTGTCGTGGCCTCTCCCGTTGTGGAGCACAGGTTCCGGACGCGCAGGCCCAGCGGCCATGGCTCACGGGTACAGCCGCTCCACGGCATGTGGGATCTTCCCGGACCGGGGCACGAACCCGTGTCCCCTGCATCGGCAGGCGGACTTTCAGCCACTGCGCCACCAGGGAAGCCCCTGAAGCTTTTTAACAAAGGGCAGAGAAAGACTGTTGGAGTCCCAGCCTTGCCTTTGAACATTCCAGTGCTACTGACCGGGGCGATGGCTTGCTCTCCCCGGGGGCTGGTCTACACCTGGCTTCCTTGAACGCTGGACCTTCGTGGAGGACAAAGAAAGCCCAGGTCCTTGGTGGCAATCTGGTGGGAAGGCTGTGGTCCCAGAGCAGCTGATGGCAGCTGCCTCTTTCTCCCAGCACCGCTTGCCCTCGGGCCTCCTCCTGGCAAAGCCCCTTCTTTTGCCCCCCCTGTGGGCTAGACCTGCTGCTTCCAGAGCCTTCATCATCACAGCCACCGTACACCTCGGCACCTTCACTTTTTATCAGCAGGACAAACATGATACTTATCCCAGATGCTGTCTTCACGGACATTTAATGAGCAGAGTCACGTAAAGCACCAACCGTAGGGGCTTAAGAAGTGCTCGCCCTTGCGAGGCTATTCGTGGGCAGTTCCTACCTAACCGTTAATACTGAACACGGGCACGTGCAGAGGGGAATATGGTCCTGAGGATGACAGCTGCCCACGTGACCAGGCTCTAGCTACATCGGCCAGATAAAGCTGCCGAATGCACGTTTGTGCTCCGTGAAAAACGGTGTCCTCTGTGGAAGTACCAAAGCATAAGCGTGCACAGCTTTAATGGTGGCTTCTCCTCTGCCACAGCCTGGCAGAGTCCTGCCTCTTCAGGGGTTACACAGCAGCCCCCAGCCCCACGTCAAGTCACTCCATAGCTTTAGCTGGGGTGTCCTCCCTGCAAACCTGCCTCGGCCGGCCACCCGGGGCCCTACCGCATCTCTCCAGGGCAGGTACACAGGAGACTCTGCGCTCTGCACACCCACCTGGGTGTCCAGCCACCATCGAGGCGATCGGGAAGTACTAAGGCTGTGCGCTTTCCTTTCCACCAAAATAATCACCGGGAGCCCCTTTGATTTGCAAGGAAATCGGGGCTTCTTAATGCACTTGCTGTCAGGCCAGCCCTTTGAACAAGCTCACTCCATAATTTAGAGCTGGAATCTCGTTTTAAATGGCAGTTAAAAATTGCATGTGGCAGTTCACAATGAAATTTAGCTTGACAGCTTGGACATAAAACTAAAAATAAATGACTTCACATCCAAATAATAAGTAATAACAATGTTAGGCTGCATAAGAATAGCAGAGCCGGATTCAAATACAATATTAATTTTAGGAATATGAGTGACTGGGGAGAGACAGAGGCAAAGAAACAAATCCTTCATAGAGCAATCGTCTCCTCTTATCCCCCAGGCAACTGGCTGCCTTTCACCTCCGCGGCACAGCAATTATGTGGTGTAATGGAGACAGCGCAAATAAGCAGAAAGATTTTATTAAACCAAATGAGCAAATCATCTGTGTATTATTGCGATTTGATTGACACTGACAAGTGTCGAGCAGACGCGGATGTGAATATGATAAAGAAGCTTGCAGAAAAGCTCTTGATAATGTTACTCTTGATAAAGTTGCCCGGCCACCCTCTCTAAGTAAATAAAGGGGAGAAGAAGATGACGCATATTAATTCACCCAGTTTGCAGCCTGCTGGAGGACGGGAGGGGGAAAAAAGTTGCAGTGGGTTCAGCGTATGGCATTTTATATGAATACCAAAATTGCATTCATGATTCGCAGACTTTACGATAATATATTAATATTAAAACTAAAGGTCATTCCACATAACAGTTAAGCTGCCTGAGCTTCAACCTTTATACCAATAACAGACTCTGGAAAGTAAGTGAGAGATATTTGAATACTCTAAAAAAAAATTTTTTTTTTATTTGGGAAGATTGCTGGGCTAACGTTAGCTCAGGTGGCCCCTCACCCACCTGCCTTCTCCGGGGACAATTAAAGGGCTACCTGGAGGATGGCTGCATCTGAGACAGCTGGGGCTGCCGGGGAGGAGAGGTGATTAATTGCCACAGGCCTTCGGGCCCTCGCACACGGCTGTGTTCCGCTAATGATTCCCTTATGAGCTGGCGACGCGCGTTGCCACCGACGGGGCCCCACAGAGTCAGCACAAAACTTTACTCGGCTGCTCAGGGCGCTCTGAGCAAAGGGCCCCAAACGAGGCAGGCCCTGTCGAGGACGATTTACAGGAGACCTGCCTGGAGGCAGGGGGCTGGCTGTGATGACCTCTGGAGCGCCCTCCAGGGGGTGGTTTGCTCTGATTCTGTCAGCCCGGCTGGTTCCAGCAAGAGCTTCCTGGCTGGGTGGCTGGGTGGCTGGGTAGGTGGGTGGGTGCCTGGATGGACTCTGAACTTTTCTTGGAAGAGAAGAAAACGGACATCTGCTAAACGGAGGGGCTATTGACATGGGGTAGCGCATAATCTCTCCATAGAGCGAGGTTAAGCCTGTGTGTTCAGAGAAGGGAGTGTTTGTTGCTGGAAAGTTTATCCAGCCCTTGGTCACATGGGCAGATGCACAGGTCTGGGCAGCTTAGACAGGAGGACAGAGAACCTGATGGCTCAGGCTCACCATCAAATGACCTCGCCGGCAGCTTGAAATTGGTGGAGTCTTTCCACTGCAGAAGTTGGTAAACTCTTTAAATCGGGGCTCCCCCTCCACCAGCCAGTTTGTAAACATTTTAGAGGCGCTCTGCTGGCTGACTCAGGGCAACATATGGGGGAGATTTCACCTCCCACAAGTAGCTGGGTTGTTGCCATGTTTACTGGCTCACATGGACATCGAACATAGATTCTTTTTTTAAGAAAAATTAATTTATATTTATTGAAGTATAGTACAGTATTCTTTTTTTTTTTTTTTGCGGTACGCGGGCCTCTCACTGGTGTGGCCTCTCCCGTTGCGGAGCACAGGCTCCGGGCGCGCAGGCTCGGCGGCCATGGCTCAAGGGCCCAGCCGCTCCGCGGCATGTGGGATCTTCCCGGACCGGGGCACGAACCCGTGTCCCCTGCATCAGCAGGCAGACTCTCAACCACTGCGCCACCAGGGAAGCCCACAGTACAGTATTCTTTAAGTTACAGGTGTACAATATAGTGATTCACAATTTTTGAAGGCTATAGTCCATTTAGAGTTATTATCAAATATTGGCTATATTCCCGGTGTTGTACAATATATCCTTGTAGCTTATTTTATACATAATAATTTGTATCTCTTAGTCCCCTACTTCTGTATTGCCCCTCCACCCTCCGCCTCCCCACTGTAACCCCTAGTTCTCAATATCTGTGAGTCGGCTTTTTTGTTATGTTCACTGGTTGGTTGTATTCTTTAGACTCCATACATAAGACATAAGTGAGATCATCCAGTATTTGCGTTTCTCTGTCTGACTTATTTCTCTGAGCATAATGCCCTCCAAGTTCACCCATGTTGCTGCAAATGGCAAAATTTTGTTCTCTTTTATGGCTGAGTAGTACCACATAGTTCCTTTCTTTTTTCTTTTTAATCTTTTTTGGAGTAGAGTTGCTTTACAATGTTGTGTTAGTTTCTACTGTACAGCAAAGTGAATCAGCTATACATATACATATATCCCCTCAACATAGCTTCTTTAACGTAGAAAATATCTAGTCTTTGTGAAGCCACATTTGGTGCAAAGCAAGAGTGGGGGAAAGACTAAATGAAGTCCCACCTAACGTGACGATTCTAACAACTTCTCTAGGTAGTTTCCTGCCTGTGTTGAGAAAAGAATTTGGGCCCCTTGACTTCTTAGTCTTCCACCTGCCCAGCTGGCTCCTCTCCCAGGTGGCACTTGAGTGAATGGCATGGGCTGTGGCAGGTGTCTTGAGTGTCTGTGTCTCTCTGAAGGTGTCCCTTGACCACTGGCTTCTGCTCACCTGGCTGGCGTTTTCAAGTGTAGGAACTGGAGATCTGGTCTCCCTCGGTCTGCTCAATCTCCCCCGACAGCATCATCTTGGGCAGGTAGAACCCGCCTTCTGGCCTAAGTAGGCCTCTCATCTTCTGCTGTGGCGCCTCCTTGCCCCTCCTGGATGAGGGAAGCTCCTGGTGCATCCACGCCAGGAGGGGATGGAATGGACGGCAGCTCTGGGAAAGTGTGGTCCTCTGCCTGACCACACACCACCCATGTCCCCTTGCTGTGGCCTCAGCCAGGCTGGTGCAGAGTCAGGTGATGCATTTCTAGGGTCCTAAGGGGAGCTGGGGCAGACATACCTCTTCCTTTGGCTTCTCGCATTCTGGTCCCTCTCCAGGCCAAAGTGTGGAACAGGGGAAGAAGGACACACATCTGACTGCTCTCCTCCCTGCTCTGTCTCTCCTGCTTTCTCCCTCCCGTACCTGCCAAGGCCAGTGCCTCTACCTCAGTGTCCTTGAAATAACGTAAGTGGGTCGTGACCAGCATCAATCAAAAAGGCAAAAGCAAAAACAGAACTTTAAAAGTGAGAAAATACCACATGTAACAAGGCTAACGTGTGTGCATGCATGGGTGTTCTGGTTAAAATGTAAAATGAAAAGATGCTCATCATCGCTAATTAGTAGAGAAATGCAAATCAAAACCACAATGAGGTATCACCTCACACCGGTCAGAATGGCCATCATCAAAAAGTCTACAAATTCCATTGTAAAGCAATTATATTCCAATAAAGATGTTAAAAAAAGGTCTACAAATAATAAATGCTGAAGAGGGTGTGGAGAAAAAGGAACCATCCTATACTGTCGGTGGGAATGTAAGGTGGTGCAGCCACTATGGAGAACGGTATGGAGGTTCCTTAAAAAACTAAAAATAGAACTACCATATGATCCTGCAATCCCACTACTGGACATATATCTGTAGAAAACTCTAATTTGAAAAGACACATGCACCCAATGTTCACTGCAGCACTATTTACAATAGCCAGGACATGGAAGCAACCTAGATGTCCATTGACAGATGAATGGATAAAGAAATGTGGTATATATATATACAGCGGAATACTACTCAGCCACAAAAAAAGAATGAAATAATGCCATTTGCAGCAACAGGGATGGACCTAGAGATTACCATACTGAGTGAAGTCAGACTGAGAAAGACAAACACCATACGATATCGCTTTTATGTGGAATCTAAAAAAAAATGACACAAATGAACTTCTTTATGAAACAGAACCAGACCCACAGACATAGAGAGCAAACTTATGGTTACCAAAGGGGAAAGTTGCGGGGTGGGATAAATTAGGGCTTTGGGATTAACATATACACACTACTATATATAAAATAGATAAACACACTACTATATATAAAATAGATAAACAACAAGTATAGCAAAGGGAACTCTACTCAATATTTTGTAATAACCTATAAGGGAAAAGAATGTGAAAAAGTATATACATATCTATGTGTATATATGTATATGTATAACTGAATCACTTTGCTGTACACCTGAAAATAACACAACATTGAAAATCAACTATACTTCAATTTAAAAAATGTAAAATGAATTTGTGCTGTGGGTCCCTGAAGAACACGTTTGGCAGCCACATTTCTGCCTCATGTTCTCCTGCCCCAGGGCAATAGGTCGCACATCCCAAGGCCCATAGGGATGTCCTCTCCACACTGGGAGATCGCCAAACACTGCCACTTCTAAGCTTGTCTCTTGATAAGCTAACTGAAAAGATAAAACAACCCAGAAAATCTTCCCAAGACAAGTCTGGCTGGCCATGCAAAACTATTTTTGAATGTCAGACCCTGAGGATGAATCTTTCTCTTGCTTCCTTCTGTAAGCAATTGTGACCTCCCCTCTCTCCCTAAGGAAGACTGATGCCTCCAGCCTCCTAGGGAGAAAACACATTTGGAAAGGCCAAATTGATTAGTAATGACACTTGAGTAGTAGTAAGACACTTCTCCTGTCACATGTTAATTGCCTAAGAGGTTATTTTGCTTTGACTCCCATCCACTGGGTCCTCCCATCACTTAGCCAACCACTGGCCCATGGGTAGTGATGGGCCCTGAGCTACATACTTTTCAAGAGTTACTCAGTGCTAGACTGATCCTTCTGAGAAGCCTCTGTGATACTTCCTGGTTTCGGAAGCCTAGCGAGCCATGCTTGGCTTCGATGAGCAAATCCACGTGAGATTATGAAAAAGCCAAACCAAAGCAAAGCCTTGGAGGTCCCTGCCACCAGGACTAGGCTGGGGCTGCCCTTGCCATTACTGTAGACTAAGCTTTAGGAGGGCAGAGAACATACCCACTTTACTCAGGGCTGGTCCCATACTCTGGTCCTAGCAGAGTATCTGGGGCACAAGGCAGGCCCTTGATAAAGCTGTGTAAAGTAAGTGAGTGTGAACTTATATGGGAGAAATGCCAAACTTCCTATAATTCTTGAAAGCATCTCCATCACGGGTTTCAGGGAATATTGTTAATGGGTTAGTCTGACCATGTCACGTCACTGTATTAAGACAGTCAAAAACACCTTTTGTGTGCTGTTTGATGGATATGCTAATCAGGCAGAAATCTTAGCGACAAATCAAGTGCTTTCTGGTTTGTCTATTAATCTTTTAATAAACCGTTATCACTGCTGTTTGTTGTTATTCCAAAAGAGTCTATCTTAAGGGCTCATCATTTAAAATAAATGTACAGCTCTCAGTGTGATACAGCAGAGTATTATATGCTCATTCTCAGGGTCTTTACACACTTACTGTTACTGCTAGTAAAAGTGAGATACACACCCATCAATATATTTTATGCCCTTCTGTTCAAGAATACACACAATTGGGCTTCCCTGGTGGCGCAGTGGTTGAGAGTCTGCCTGCCAATGCAGCGGACACGGGTTCGAGCCCTGGTCTGGGAAGATCCCACATGCCGCGGAGCAACTGGGCCCGTGAGCCACAACTACTGAGCCTGCACATCTGGAGCCTGTGCTCCGCAGCAAGAGAGGCCGCGACAGTGAGAGGCCCGCGCACCGCGATGAAGAGTGGCCCCCACTTGCCACAACTAGAGAAAACCCTCGCACAGAAACAAAGACCCAACACAGCCAAAAATAAATAAATAAATTTATATTAAAAAAAAAAGAATACACACAATGATAACATAATTCCCTGTTTAATTTTGAATACTGGTCTGAGGGAAAAATAAACAAGGCTATATATTTTTTGGAATAATAGGTCTTTAAATTCTAAGAAATTCCAAGGGGTAAAATCAGTCAGATAGCTCTTAAATGCTAACTGCCATTTCCCTGTGTTCTTCTGTTAACAGAATTGGAAACCACCACCATCGGATATGCAGTGTCTATAAGATATGTGTGTACTAATTCCTGCTTCCTTTATGGCCCACTGAAAGCAAAACTTTATTTTGAATGAAGAAAATATTCCGAAGTTACCATTTTCAACACTATTTTCCCACAGCTGACACACAGAGCCAACTTTGTAACCTGGCTCTCAAGCCTTATATAAGTCGAGCCTACAAGGCTCTCCCAATCTTACTTACTCATTCATACAATTCTTTCATCAGAAAATACTTAGAAAGTACCAGAATATGTGCTAAGACCTTGGCAAGACAAAGCCTTTCTCCTGCTAGAATTTACATTCCAGTAGAGAAGAGAAAAAAGTAAACAAACAAGTAATTATAGATTGTAAGAGGTGACACGAAGGAAATGCACTGGATGGTGACTTTAGGTGGAGGTGTCAGGGGAGGCGCTGGAGAGGGAGGCCTTGGATCTGAGAGCCAGCTACCAGAGGGTCAGGTAAAAGCTAAGAGGAGAGAAAGTGCAAGGCTTTGTGGAGGGGAACACCTGGCCTATTGACAGATCAGGTGAGCAGGCTGGAAGCACCTTGAGAAGAGGTGGGAGTGGTCAGTGGCAGCCAGATCACCCAGGGCCTGAGGACCACAGTGAGATATCCATTTTATGTTAAGAGCATTTTGAAGTCAAAGATCAACTCTTCTTTGTCTTTATTCATAATTGCCCCCAAAGAAGGAAAAACTCAACATATTCCTCAACTACTAAATGGATAAACTGCGGCACAGCCATTTACTCAGCAATAAGAAGGAACAAAAGGCCAATACATGCAACAGGATGGGTGCGTTTCAGATGCATTATACCAAGTGTATCTGTTGTCTACGCTGCATAACAAATTACCCCCAAACTCAGCAGGGGCAGGGAAATATAATCTTACCACATATTGGAAAGGAAAATTGTAAGTATTGGAATGAGTGGGACAACAGCCCATTATAAAAGTTGGAGCTATGGTGCTTCACTTCTAGAGAGAAAGAGAAGGTTCTATCATTCTTCACAAGTGAGCCTCATCCATGGACGTTTGCAGTGTGGTAGAGATAGAACCATGTAATTCACGGTTCTTGTTAGTCACATTACTGGAAGCAAAATGTACTATTTTGTTGGGTCAGCTGGGAAAAGAGAACATCCCATGACGCGACATAGCTGTGATACGCATGAGACGGCATGTGGCTGACGTGGTCTGTGGCAGCAGGTACACAGCTGCAGAGCCCAGTGCTGGTTCCCTGCTGACACCTGTGGGACCCCAGACCTTCAATGCTTCAGAGCCTCAGTTTCCCTCACCCGCAGAAGTTGTGGCTGAGACCTAACCTCTAAGGCTCCTTCTCTATAAATTATCAGCCATCATTCTGTGATTTAATGACACACTGCTTTATGTATGATGCTCTCTCCTGCATTCCCAGGCAGAAATGGGGGCTCCTGAATCCCTTTAGCACATCTGTGAGACTTCCTAGGGCTATTTGGGTACCACCTGCACAATTCCTGCTACATCGTCTGGCCACCTGCTCTACTGTTTACTTGATATTATCTGTCAAATGAACTCGCTTTTTAAAAACTTAAATTTGAGTATGTTTATTTTAAAAGTAAACTTTATGTCACAATAGCAAGTGGAAGAAAATCAGTGAGACTAGTCAATTTGAAGCCAATTGTAAAATGAATACAATGATGGCAAAGTGATGTTGCCAATCGCAGCTGGAAACTTGGGTCTAAGTCTTTTTTTTTTTTTTAAATGGGGGGTTTATGTCTGCTCAACTTTTAAAGTGATTGAAGGGAGCACCAAACCGAGACGTCCTCTGTGCTTTATCTAAAGGCTTAAAAGATAATTGAAAAGGGAATAACTTTGTCCTTTGGTGATTCAGTGTTATCTAACGCCATGTCTATGTACCATCTAACACCATTGCACACTGGTATGCCCTCCATACTTTGGGAAGTGTTGAAACTGGCATGCATTATAATTATTGCAGAGTTGGTTTCCTTGCTTCCCTTGACTGAGCTCCCGGAGACCAGGTGGGTTCTGGTTTATCCATATCTGCGCCCTTACCAGACATCCCCTGTTAGCTCCTTCAGAGGGCTTATGGCACCTGGCACAGGGTCAAGCCCTCATGGGGTGTGAGGAGGGAATGAGATGAGGGCAGCCACCATCACCAGGGTGGTATTTGAGTCCCATCAAGAGCTTTATCTGAAGTTCTAAAGAGGGGAAATTAGCACACCAAAGGAGGAGTTGGCCCAAGTTCAGGTATGGTTTTGAGGTGATTTTCATGGGATTAAGGCTACAAAACAATAGATGCACAGAACTAACCCCTAAAAGCAGTGAATATTTTGGAGTGAAATTTTTTCAAATGAAAAGACATGGGGTTTAGGGTTTTTGATTTTTTTCTTGAAATATTAAAGCTGAGCCTCCCCTGCCGTGGGAAAACACAGGTAAGAGGTGCCTTAAAAGTCTTGAAGGTCCACATGGTAACTTGTACACCGGTGCTCATGGCAGCACCATTCACCATAGCCAAGAAATAGAAACAACCCCAATGACCGTCAACTGATGAACAGGCAAACAAAATGCGGTCTATCCAAATGCTAGAATATTACTCAACTGTAAAAAGGAATACAGCACCAAAACATTCTATCAATACACCATGGGCAAACTTGGAAAGCATTGTGTTAGATGAATGAAGTCAGACAGAAAAGGTCTCACATATTGTATGATTCCATTTATATGAAATGTCCAGGAGAGACAAATTCATAGAGACAGAAAGCAGATTAATGGTTGCCAGGAGCTGGGAGGATAGGACAGGACTGAAGGGTGATGGAGTTTCCTTTTGAGGTGATGACTATGTTCTAAAATTGATGTGGTGTGTGAATGATATCACAATAAAGCTGTTGCAAAAAAAAAAAAAAGTCTCAGAGGAGCACAGCTTTGTAAACCAGCTGGAAGGGTGACGGGTGTTGCCTGCTGACGAGGTTTGCTTAGAGCTGCGGTCCTCAGCCCTGGCTGCCCATGAGAATCACCAAGGGGAGCGTCAGGAACTACCGATGCCGGCCCCGCTTGGACTGCTCACATCAGAAGCTCTGGGGGTACAAATGGCCTTCATAGTTTTGAAATCTCCCCAGGTGATTCTGAGAGGCAGCTGAGGCTGGAACACTGGCTCAGGAAACTGGCAAATAAAGAGGTAGACTCGACCCAGATGCATGCCCTTGCTCATTACCAGATTGGCCCCATTTGTCCCAGATAATGCCCCGTCCCCCCCAAAAACCCCCTCTTTTCCATTTTGTGACCTTTAAAAATAAGTCAGTTACCTGAGAAGCTACATGCTCAACATTCATCGGTCATTAGGGAAACACAAATCAAAACCACAGAGATACCACTTCACACCCATTAGTATGGCTATTATCAAAAGGCGCAAAAGCGTTGGCAAGGTGGTAGAGAAATTGGAACCCTTGCGCAATGTTGGTGGGAATGGAAAATGGTGCAGCCACTGTGGAAAACAGTATGGCGGCTCCTCAAAAAGTTAAACTTAGATTCCTATGTAACTTTGCAATTCCACTCCTGGGTATATATCCACAATAACTGAAAACTGTTAAGCAAGTATACACATGTTCATAGCAGCATTATTCATAACAGCCAAGAGGTAGAAACAACCCAATTGTCTACCAGCAATGAATGGATAAACAAAATATAGCATATACATACAATGGAATATGATTCAGCCATAAAAAGGAATGAGATTCTGATACACGCTACCACATGGATGAACCTTGACGTTACGCTAAGTAAAATGAGCCAGACATAAAAGGACAGATATTGTATGATTCCACATATCTGAGATACTTGGAAGAAGCAATTTCGTAGAGGTCGAACGTAGAATAGGTTACTAGAGGCTGGGGAAAGGAGGGAATGGGGAGTTATTTTTGAATGGGTACAGAATTTCTGTTTGGGATGATGAGAAAGTTCTTGAGACAGGTAGTGGTGATGGTTGCACAAAACTGTGAATGTACAGAATGCCGCTGAATTGTATCCATTAAAATGGTTAAAATGATAAATGTTGTGTTATGTCTATTTTACTACAATTAAAGAATTAGGAACTGAAAAAAAAAAAAGAGTCAGCTACCATGGCAGGCATAGGGAAAGCTTTCTGAACCCCACAGGGAACAGACCCATTAAAAGCAGTGGAGGGGAAGGGCATGCACCACCCTGGAGTCGGACCCTGCGATGGTGGGCTGCCAGCTCCATCTCTCTGCACCTCGGTTCCCTCATCCACAAAAGCAGGATAACAATAAGGGCCACCTGTTTGGGGTGTGGTGCAGATTGAATGAAATAATAGGTAAAGCACCCAGCCCAGAGGTAAGTGCTCAGTGATGGCTAGTGGTATCACCACCACCACCATCATCATAATCCAGACCCACACCGATGTGTCTACCTTGACTCTGACCTCCATTCAAAGGCAGAGTGTATTTTGGGGGTGATGAAAATGCTCTGGAATTATTGGTGATGGTTGCACGATCTTGTAAATATACTAAAAACTACTAAATTGTACACTGTAAAATGGCGACATTTTACAGATTGTAAATTCTATATAAAAAACAGAGCAGGGTATATAATCATGTAGTAACGTAGACACACAACTGAGTGTAGGAAATGCATACTTGCTAAGGGCAAAGTCAGGACCACATGGCAGAGAAATAAATACTTGAGCTGCTGTTTGGGAAGAGCCCCCTGCTCCCTGGTATTAGTGACCAGCTGGGGCTGGAGCTCGGGACCTCAGACACCTCTGTTCTCTCTAGAGCTGCCCCGTCACAGCCTAGGGGCCTGGGGTCTGGCTCCTGAGAGGCACGCTGAGCAGGAAGGGAGGATTCTGGGCCCTTGGGGGCAAAGCTAAGGCAGACACCCTGGGGAATGGAGCTCGCGCTGAAAGACAGCCCAAATCCTCAACCTGTGCCCTTTCCCACGTCACACCTACCTCCTGCAGCGTTCCTACTGCCTCCTTCCTGGAAGCTGTCTTCACCTTGGCCATCAGGACAAAAACAGCAGGGCAGAAGGGATGGAGGAAGATGTCGATAACCAGCTCTCCCAGCCGTGGCTTCCTTGTTACTGACCAGAAGCTAACAACACTGGCCTTGAGAGCCTGTTGGGAGGGGGAGAGATGACGCAGATCCCTAGCAGAGGGGGCAGGCCCCAGATAAATGCTCAGAAACAGCACCTGCTTCATGATGTTAAGTAGCAGTGCCTGCTTCGGCAGCGGGTGCTCCCCAGGGGCCACGCCTATGTGGTCAGCGCCTCCACACCTGGCACCTGCTGGCAAGGTAATTCCCGCCTGGAAGATGCAGCGGCCCCAACCTGGGATCCGAGAGCACAGCTGGAGCGAGGATTCAGATTCAAACACGTGGCGAGCTGTGGGAAGAGGGGCGCTGGAAGTAGAGGGCACATTCTCAGGTTTCTCGAAACTCAGACTCTGGAATCCTATGAACTGGCTTGAACAATTTCCTTTTGGGGCAGGAAAGACAATTCCTGCCGTGATGATTGTGTGATAAGGTGGAAACCTAGCAACACCCACCCCGAGTCCACCCGGGAAACAACGGATGGAAAACGTGCAAACTGTAGTAACAAAGCCAATGTGCGGAGTCTCAGGAGAGAGGAGGAGAGAGAACAGCCAACAGTCTGTTCAGTCTGGAGGTCCAAAAATAGGAACGAGGGAAAATGGTCCAAAACAATGAAAAATTCAATTTTCTTATGATTACTTAGGAAAGCAATTATAGTATGCTTTAAATATGCACATTCTTTGTATGCCTATCACATCTCAATAAAGCATTTGAACCTTAAGAGGTTCAAAATCACCTCACCCTTGTAGTTTACTTATCAAAACTCATTTCCTTCTCAAAACAGAGTGAAAGGGCAGATGTAAGCTACACTTGAGGTCTGAGACTCATGGTATTCAGGTGATCTGTTAGAGGTCAAAGAGCCAGGTGGCGGGGCCGGGCCTCTGATTCCAGCCCCTATGAAGTATCCACAAATACTTACGAGCCTGGACTTTCCTGGTGGCGCAGTGGTTAAGAATTCACCTGCCTAATGCAGGGGACACGGGTTCGAGCCCTGGTCCAGCAAGATCCCACCTGCCACAGAGTAACTAAGCCCTTGCGCTACAACTACTGAGCCTGCGCTCTAGAGCCCGTGAGCCACAACTACTGAGCCCACATGTTTAGAGCCTGTGCTCCACAACAAGTGAAGCCCCTACTTGCCGCAGCTAGAGAAAGCCTGCACACAGCAATGAACACCCAACGCAGCCAAAAATAAATAAAATTCTATAAAAATATATATATTTATAAGCCTTTTGTTCACCGGATGGTGGGGAAAGTGTTGGAAAAAATTACAGGGAGTGTTTCCATTTGGGATTTGCCCCCAACTTGCTGTGTAACTGACCAGCTGACATCTCTTTGGGCCTCAGTTTCCCCATCTGTAAAATGGGGCCAGCAAAAAAAGGGTCTCCAAGACCTCTTTTTGCTCCGAGAACCCAGCAAGGATTTGTGAATAACTTTTCTAATTTCAAAAGCAATGTTGCCTCTCCTTCTCACCTAAGTATTGGAAAGAAAGACCCATCTGTTTCCCAAGTTAAGTGGCACGGTTCCCCCCCCCAAAGATAACTTTGATTCTGCTCTGAAATCAGCTCCCTACTTCTCTTACTCAGGACTCCAAAGTTGTGAATTTTCTAATTCCAATGTCTTGGCTATTTAAGTGTTAGAGAATTATCTTTCTATGAATCAAAGCAGGTTTTTGGCTTTAAGACTAAAAGGTTTGAGTATCTTTTTTTTTTTAAGAAAAATGACGGATATCAGCCCTTAGAAAAATCAGCTCACTTTGAGACCTCCATGGCATTATTGCCTCCTTTAATATTGCTGACAGTCTCTTGCAAATGTATCACAAACTGGCATTTATTAGTGTGAGGCACAAGTAAGGGGCATGTTATTTGATTTGAATAACAGCTCGGAGCTACAGTTTGAGTCCAGAAATATATTAGTCAGAAACAATCTCATTTAATAACACAGAAAGTAATAAAAGAAAAGTATTCCAACTGATTCAGAATTGAATTTATGAATATTGCTTTAGCAGGATTAATGATCAAAACTCCAACCTGTTTGTCATGTTATAACTGACTTTTCCATTTAAATGCAAAACCAGAAGTCAGTGAGTCCGAAGGATTGTATATTGCTTTGAAGAAAACCAGTTCATTTTACATGTAAGCTTCCAAATTGGCAATAAACTTTAATTACAGGGTCAGATAATCAAATTATAATCAATAGCCTCACATAAAAATCTATGTTTGAAATTAATGAGATACAGGGCTGCCACTTGGTATCAATGCACCTCTGTAACTTACTAGCAGACATTTCATTTTCATTTAAAAGTCACCTTAAGGACTTTCTCCTCAATTTTCACCGTGTAGCTTAATTTGATTTAGAAAACATTTCATTCTCAGATCATACAGTCCTTTGGATTTTCATACTCATCTCTGCCTTTCCCTCCCCCTCTCATCTCGGCGGAGGTCTGTTTTATAATTGACAACAGGATTTCCAAATTGGCGCTGTTGTAAACCTTTCCAACTGCGGGGTGAGTACATATCTATCTGTGTTGGAAAGAACCCTGACCCGGTGTCAGGTGTCATCTGACAGAGGCAGCATCATACCATGGGGCTGGTTCACCTGGGAAATTTTGCCAAAGGAAAAAAAATGTGTTTAGCTTAGAAATATTTAAATTGTTTTGAAATCAACCAATCCATTGGCAAGTGAATGGCATTAACCCTTACACCTGCCTCCTTGTCTGATTAGCTATGAACAAGAAGAACGCAAAGTTGTGATTTAAAACCTCTGTACTTTAACTTTAAAACCAGCAGTTTCTTGTCTTCATCAGTAACAGATTTTTGGGGGCCCGGGGGGTCAGAATGATGAAGAGCCATCTTCTGGGGCTTCCTCTTCCTGGCAGGCAGGCGAGCTGGGACCAAGGAAAAAGACTGATGAGCTGAGAGGCACCGAGAGAGGGATGCAGAAAGGACAGCCTTGTACCACTGACATGGTTTCTCTTTGTAAAAATTACTTTTCTTGAGCTTTTCCATATTACACAATAAATGAGGTGCATAGCACCTGACCGGGTTGCCAGATTAAAAATTAATTTTTAGCATAAGTATATCCCAATTATTGCTTGGGACATACTTCTAAAGAAATTCATTCCTTGTTTATCTGAAATTCAAATTTAACTGGACATCCCTTATTTTTATTCACAAACTCTGATGATCCTAGTCTGTAATGATAATAAAGCTTGGCACCTTCTAAAAAATTAAAAGGATTTCTTGGGGATTCCCTCGACATTTCCCAAACTGGCCGGATCACCCAATCACAAGGATCAGCTGGGAGTTTTTTAAAACTACAGTTGCCCAGACCCATCCTAGAAAAGCCGATTCACTAAGTCCAGGGTTTGGCCTGGGACTGTGTATTTTGACAAGCTTCCCAGGTGATTCTTGGCATCGACAAGTTTGGAAAACGCTGCGAGTATCTCTTGTCACGACATCCCTGAGAAGCAGGTGGTGATGGAGTACAGGAGGTAGGACAAAATGGTTCATTTTCACTTCCAGCTGCGGAAATCATGGCCCAGAAAAGTGCGGGGAGTGCTCGGCTGTCTTCAGAACCTTGGACCTATCGAAGTGCCAGCTTCAAAATATTTTATTTCATTGTGGCATAAAGTAAAGGTCATTTGGCTTAGAGATAGACAGCAGAAGGTGTGTGACCACGTAAGTTGGTTCTATCTGTGTAATTAGGATCTTTGCTGTTTTGTCTGGCACGCTCAAGGGTCCTTCTGTGAGCTACTTAAGTGTGGGACATCCATGGTGTCTGCCTTGGCTTTTTCATCTGTAATGAGAACATCTTCCCCGCCTCAAGCCTCCCCCACGGTTTTACCACTACGACAGAAAACACAGAGAGAGAGATGAACGGAAAGCCTGGGAGAAGCTCCATCCATCAGGGTCCTGCCCCCAACGTGAGGGTGGAGGGGTGCATCACACAGGTGAGCATCTCTGTCCCCCAGGGGCCCCTCTAGTCCCTTCTCCACCGCACGCTACAGGGACACATGGAAGATGCTGGCCAACACTGCACCGTTTCACCTGAGTCTCACCCTCATTCTGTGCATGACACTGTAAGTAAAAGAGAAGCCGTAAGGATGTCAAGGTGATGAGGACGTTCAATAAAAACAGGGAGGGGTCTTTCCTGGTGGCGCGGTGGTTGGGAGTCCGCCTGCCGATGCAGGGGACACGGGTTCGTGCCCCGGTCCGGGAAGATCCCACATGCTGCGGAGCGGCTGGGCCCGTGAGCCATGGCCGCTGAGCCTGCGCGTCCGGAGCCTGTGCTCCGCAACGGGAGAGGCCACGGCAGTGAGAGGCCCGCGTACCGCAAAAAAAAAAAAAACCCAAAAAAACAAAAAAAAAACCCAGAGAGGACCTTGGGTCACGCCCGTGCTGCCCTGCTCTGCGCAGTTATCTCCAGGGCAGGAACGGTGGGTTTGAAGTCAACCATTTATCTCCTCCTGTTCACCAGCAGAAGCATGAATCAACACAAAAGAACCAGATCCGATTTCTCCTTCTCCTGGCTGCCCCCTTCCACCTCCCGTTTTGGGTGTCTTCTTGCTCCCCAAAAACCAAGGCGGTCACATTTTACTTCCATAGTAAAAGCACCCTCTTTTAGGTCAGCATGGAATGACCACTGGGCCAGCAGCCAGAAAGGCGGCTTTCCCTCCACCCCATCTCCTGCCATGACCTCAGGCAACCCTTGTCTCTGCCTTGCCTTCCACTCAGATTACATTTGGGTCTAAAGTTCTCGGGTTCTCGGCTACATCTTCCCTTTTATTGGTAACTGATGAGAGTCAATTAGGCAGCCCTTAAGATCAAAGGAACGAAGTTTAATTCCTCCTTTTCACCTGAAGCTAGTTATTTCTGCCCCTTCTCTTTCCAACATTAACCCCTAAATGACTTTTGCTGTGCACTCCTATCTTGTAAGATCTGCTGTTTCACCATCCCTCAAATTGTTTCCACCCTATAGGAGACCAACAAAGGGATAATAAGGAAAATGTTTCAGTTCTAAAAAAAAAATGATCTGCAAGTCCTCCCTAAGCCAGCGAACTGACGCTGCAGATCATACCTCATGTTTGAGGGGTGTCAGGATCTTTCCAAAGACCTGATGCATGCAGGTGCCTCTTACACTGTGGCCTCCAGAGGAACCCAGCTCAACCTGATGAGATGTGCAGGACAAGGCAAAGCAGCCATGGGAACAAGCTGTGTACAGGCTGTGGAAGAAGGAAAAACAAACCGGGGGTGATAATAATCATGGCAAGTGGTGGGGTTTGGGTGATGAAGATGAATAAAATTACCCTATCTTCCTAATCTGAGCCTTTGGTAATGTTCTATTGACTACATACTCACCAGGTCTGCAATGTCTTACTGCCTGTCTTCCAGAGGCATCTCAGGGTAAATCGCCCACGAGGTAAGGAATTTATCAAAAACTGTTCTGAACCGCTCTGCTCCCTCCAGCTGTGATGCTTGGCCAAGCTCCCAAGGAGGACCACTCCGCTTCATAGCAAGCTCTTTCTGGAATGGTGACCACTCAGGGCCCCTAAAGTTAGATTTTGGTTCAGATGTGATGTGAAATTCTGGGAGGTTGCTGCTGGATGGGTCTCAGAGGCCTCAAAGGTGTCCACCCTCTTTGATCCAAAAGTTCCACGGCTAGGGGCTCATCTTAAGAAATATGTGTATAAAGTTTACAATTGTGGAAAACTGGGAATCTTGTATCGAGTAAATTATGGCTCATTCCTATGAAAGAACACCCTTCAGCCATTCCAAATCACGTAGAAGAGCACGCAGGGGCATGCAAGAACGTTCATCTCCTATGGTTTATTGGAAATACAGTACCAGTTTTATAAAGACAAAAGTCGTGCAGGGCCACTTTATAAACAGTTAACAATGGTCATCTTTGGTTGATTGGATTATGAATGCTTTCGATTCTGTATTCCTTTTTTTCTTTTCCAAGTTTTCTGCACAAAGCTAATAATTATTTTTGTATTGTTTTAAATTGGGAAAAAGCTTATTACACTTCGGAGGGGAAAAAAAATTGAACAGGACAAAAATCTTACTGACCCTTATGGAACTGACTTCCAGCTTCCATTTTGTCATGAGTCAAAGGATTTTATGTTCAGTGTGTATCGAGCTCTGCATCCACTGGTGACCTTGGACTTTCTCCTTTTTCTCTTTCTTGACCCATTGGAAACATTGCAGCCAACAAGAGGAAGTAGCAAAGTTCTCTCTGATGAGTCAGTTATGGGATGTATTCAGACCTGACTTATCCTTGTGCTTACCATGGAACCTGACACATGGAAGGTGCTGAGTGTTTGTTGAATGAATGAAAGAAAATACCATCTTGCTCTTTGAGGGTTTTTATTCGTTCCATCGTTAAAATAGGGGGAAAAGTGGGGAAAAAAAAAGCCATTTAACTCAATTCATAACAAACAGTGGTTTAAAATAGAACTCCAAACCAATTTTGGCTGAAAGGGTTCTAGAATAATGTGAACAGCTGCTATTGTAGACGCAGCCTGAAATAAAACTTCTTAGCGTAGTTCCAGGTCTGCGTTGAATAAATGCACAGACGGGGGAAAGGGCTTTATTAGCATTAATTGCAGTGCAGGCCCGGCTGTTGCTCAGAGAGAAACCTCGCGGCAAGAAACATTCTGCAGGCTGTAGATGGAGCCATAACATTACTAAAGAGCATCCCAGCGTGCGGGGTGGGTGTTTTGTGCTGTGAGAGCCAGACGTTTGGAAGTTTTTCGGCTTTCAGCTTTCGGCTTTCGTTTCTGAGTGTGAACAACCAGTAAACTCAGACCTTCTTCTTTTCTCCGAAGCTGACCGCACTGGTTGAAGCCAAGATGCTGGCTTTGGGGTGGATTCAGCTTCCATTCTCCCAGCAATTATCACCTACTTGCACCTCCCTCTCTGACACTTTCTCTGCTCGAGGGCATCCCAGGGCTGTCAGTCCCACCTGGGCTGGTGAGCTCATTGAGAACAGCAGACCGAGGCCTGCTCTTCACAATCTCTTGTCTTCTTCTCACAAGAGCCACTCACCCGAGGGGCCCGGGTCTCAGCTGGCCTCACCCGGCATCCTGGCCAGAGTGGGGCTCAGCGGCGGGTTTCACAGCTACAGACGGGGCCTCCGTGAGCTGGGCGGGCGCCACCTCCCCTTTCCCACCGAAAGGCCCAAATCTGATGAGCTGGAGGATCCCTAAAGGGTCTGGCTTCAAAAGCCTCCCTAGCTTTTGGTTAACCTCTCAGATTTCTTTCTCTTCCGACTCCTGTCTTTTCTCTCTTCACAACACCCCTCCCCGCTTTCTTTCTCCTCCTCTCTTCTTCATCCCCCTCTGCCTTCCTCCTCTCCCTCTCCTGCCTTCTCTGCTCCTTCTCTCTCCCTCCCTCTCCACACACACAGATCCTGGAAGCCAGGGTCTCGAGACAAAGGCCATTTCACATTCGCCGCACCGTGTAGTCCCACTGGCCTGCCACATCTTCTCACGTCACTTCTTTCCTCCCAAATATTCCATGGCTCCCGCCCTGCTGTCATTCTGGGAAGTCCCACCTTGTCCTGACATTCCCAGGCGTAATTGATCTCCCTCCCTGGCCCCAGTGCCGTAAGCACAGGCCACGGGAGGCGAGGCTGACCTGGGCTCCCCATGCGTCTGCCTTGCTTCACAGCCCACCTCCGCTGGCTGGGCTCTCACTCATCCCTCCAGGCGCACAGCACATGCTCTCGCCTCTTTCACGCAGCCTTCTTTGCTTGCCTCCAGTGGGATTCTTCTCTCTCCCGTGAAAGCGCTTCATGGTGGCACATGTTACGTTTGCCTTGGATTCTGGCTACTGGGGTGCGTGTCTGGGTGATAAGATAAGCCTTTAAAGGGTTTTCCTGTATTCCCTTGTACACTCTTCCCAGACTCACCGTTGCAAGAGAAGGAGAGCTGTATACCAGGGTGATAAGCTGCCAAGGTGACATCCTACGCCCTGTAGGGGATGGGGAGGGCCCTGGCAAAAACAATAGCTTCAGGTCACTATGAGCTGATAAAAGAGGACGTCTTTCCATCCCTGAGGTGAGGTGACAGGTCCTCAGGCCAGGTGGGGGGAGGGCAGAGGGAGAGGTGAAGAAGATGGGAGTGTAGAAGCTGCTGGGGCCTTGAGAAGGGGCCGTGTCCTTGCCCCACAGTAGGTGGGAAACTAGACAGCTTTGTTGGGTTTGAGAACAGAGGGCCCCTGAGCTTGGCTTGCTGGGGGACCTTGGAGAGTCTAGAGGCAAACCAGCTATAGGACGGATCTGGGCAGAAAAGGCCTTAGACCGCCTTGCAGAGTTAGTTTCCAGTCTCCCAGCCTGGCACAGGAGAGACTTGGGGACACACAGAGTCAGGCCTTGCAGCAGAAGCAGTTGGTGTCCTCCAGCTCCTGTGGCCCTTGGGCTGTACCTTCTCCTTGCTTTCTGCCTGACCGCCATGCACATGGCAGGTCATTGTGCCAGGAAACTGACACCACAGCAGCCCTGACCTCATGACTGATGGAGCTGGTGGATCAATAGCCCAGCTCTTTCCCCTCACGTGGAATCACTCTACATTGTTTCCCAGAGTTCCCAGGTGAGACTGAGCTCCACCTGCCCACGAGGTACTGTGATAACATGCTCGGTGTCAGCTTCCTTCCCTTCCCTGTCTCACTCCCGTACTCCCCTACTAGCTTTGGGTATCACCTCCAAATAAACTGTCTTGTGGTCTGATTCTGGAGGAACCCAAACTCATACAAGCTCAAAAGAGGCTCTTGGGAAGGAACAAAGAATGCTATAGGAGGAAGCCACAGGAACGGACACCAGCGTGGGAGTGGAACTCTCCTAAATGATTCCATCACAGGCAGGTAACGCCCTGGGCCAGATATGCCCCCTTTCCCAGAGCCTGTGTCTCATAAGCCCCTTCTCCCCACAAAAGACTTCAGAGCAACCAGGAAGAAAGGGAATGGGGGTTTGTGCCTTAAATTAAATTGACTTGTTGAAAGAGGAAAATTGCATGTTCTTTTCATCTGAGTTTGTGGGTGCCTCCTCCGTCTCTTCGTATGCTCCCCTCTCTGTTTAACTGCTTGAAGGCAGGGAATGGGCCTTGCTCATCTTGTGGGGCTCCATCCACCAGTGTCTCCTGCCAGGAAGGCTTGTTGAGCCAGATTCAGTCCACCTGGCAGTGTGACAAGAAGTGCAGATGGCCTTGAGGAGCTGAGAGCAGCCCCCAGCTGACGGCCAGCAAGGAGGTGGGGACCTCAGCCCTAGAGCCCCAAGGAACTGAATGCTGGCAACAACTGAATGAGCTTGGAAGTGGATTCTTCCCAGAGTCTCCAGATGAGAACCCAGGCCAACTGACACCTTGGCTTTGGCCTCGGGAGACACAGAGCCGAAGAACCAATCAAGCCCACCTGAAACTGTGACAACTACAACTCTGAGATAATAAATTTGGGTTGTTTTAAGCTACTATGTTTGGAGTAGTTTGTTGCAGCAGCGACAGGAAACTAATCAATAGATTATTACGACCAGTGAGTGCTACTGTCTGTGGCAGCTCTGATTGAAATACTGAAATGCAATCTCGATAGCAGTGTTCTTTGTGCTTCTGTCCATCCTACAAAGCCTGTAGGTCACATGTGCACTTCCTGTGAGGATGGCTTGTTAAGGATAATAAGTGAATGAAGAAAGTTGCAGGCTCCTTTGGGCCTTAAGAAGGGAGCCGTGGATACGTATCTGCGGTGGCCTTTGTATCGTAGAACTTGATGACTCTATTCTGACTTTATTAACTTCCTCGGGGTTTTTGGCAGATACAGCCCTGGGATGTGCCGGAAAGTCTGATTGCGTGGGCATAAGAAGTGGCCCGGGTGCAAGACTGACAGCACCCCGGCCAGTTCATCTCGCCGTCCAGGAGGGATGACGCCCGGAGGTTTACCTTCAACTTTACTTAAGCTCTCTTGCTCTTCTGCACCCAAGAACAGGGTACCTGGAGACAGGGTCGGGATTTGCTTTTCCTTCCCAAATAAACTCTGTTTTGACAGGTTTTAAGCTAATGGTCGCTATAGCTGCCAACTGGAGCTGTGCATATATGTCCCGGGGGTTGTGGTAGGGACAGGAGTTCACGCTTTGATCTCTGCAAAGAATGTAAACAGCATTTCCAGTCCCCAAATGGAGGAAGTGGGAGCTGGTTTCCTGTCTTCATCACGGAGCTCTGTGGGATCGACTTCCTGTCTGGGATGGTAAGCCTTCGTCCTTTTGGCTTGACTGTCGTGTCTCTTGCCGCTCTATCTAGAAAGACTGTGAACTAGGGAAGTAACCAAGTGTGGGCTTTGGAAAAACACCTCTGCCGAGGTTCAGGGGAGACTGACCGTGGGGCAGGGGATGTGGACTCCAGTTTGGAGCCCGCCTCACACTCACCTGCCCTCTCTGGCCCTCGGCTCCCTCACAGGTGAAGACACTGGGCCTTAGACAGCTTCTAAGGTTCTTTTTGACTTTAGAATTCTAGGATTGAAAAAAAAATCTGGTAGAACAGACACTAGCTGTTGAGAGCAGTAATCTCTGGGTGGGGATGGGGAATAGTGTTATAGATGACTAACTTTCCAGGTTAAGTTTTTTTAATAAGACTTTTAATTAATTAAATTAATTTTGGGGGACACATCGTTCGGGAGGTGGGATCTTAGTTCCCTGGTGAGGGATTGAACCTGTGCCCCCTGCATTGGGAGCTCAGAGTCGTAACCACTGGACCGCCAGGGAAGTCCCTCCAGATTAAATTTTTAAAAATAATTTTTAATAATTTGTGGATATTATGCAACAAAACATATTACTATTTTATTGCGGTCTTATTGTTTTCCTTTCTTAAAATTATGCTTTCTGTTATGGAAAATTTCAAACATATATAAGAGTAGAGAGTGTGGGCTAACATACTCCCATGCACCCAACACTCAACTTCAACCGTGATCAGCTCAGTCTTATTTCATCTGTATCCCCACCTACTCCCTCACCTTCTGTCTTCTTTTAAAGCAAACCCAAGACATTACAGCATTTCACTCAATATAGCAGGTATCACTTTGGTAATTAGAAATAAAAAAAAAAATTACCTGAGTCATTCTGAAACTAAATACCTCCACACTCTCCTGTAGAAGCACCACAACAGAATGGAAATAAAATGTAACCCTTAGTCTTTGGGGGATTTGGAAGAAATGTGTTCTCTACCCATGATTGTTAACAATGTTTAATCCAAAGGAAAGAATGTCTAATAGTGGATTTCATATATCTGTGGGAGGGACTGTATTGAGGGGCAGGGAATAGGGGACTATTGTCTGCTACTCCACTGTGTAGTGCCAGTCCTGGGAGGGAATGGCTGTCCATTAACTTCCCCAACCTTTCTTGCACTGTATATGTCAAATCCCATAGTAAGTACTGAGAAAATTATTTTAAATGATCTCTCAGGAGTTCATCAGCCTCTCTTCTCCCATCAAACAATTTTAGAATTCCTTGGCTATAGTAGTATGCCACCACCCTTATCAGACTGTGCTTATTAAATGTCCACTTGGACTCACAGTCCCACCTGTTGCACACTGAGGTCTCCCTTTGACTTAATTTCGGGGGTGAGTTGTCCTCCTGCTTTGTACCTTTTAATTAGAAACCCCGTGAAGTTCAGCTGGGCTTACATATTTCCTTTTCTTTTCTTGAAACAATACAAATGTTTCGAAGGGATTCTGGACTACATTAGCTGATCGTTTTCAATTTTCATGTGAGACATATGGAAAGACTCACCTCCACTTACAGCTTATTCCCTGAGACGGTCTGACCCACGGCCGACATTACAAAATGGAAAAGACCTTCCAGGAAGTCAGCATTTAAGCCCATTTCCCTCCCTCGTCCTGCACTGACCTCAGCTCAAGTCAAAACCTACAGGAACGCTGGACTTTGACGATCCAAGCCATGGAAACTTTCAGTCTTGAAGTGTGCTCCCTCCTCACAGAGGCCGGGCCTCCCAAAACTCTTAAAGTGAGATCGGCCCGAGCTGGGGGTGGGGAGTGGCGGTGATGCAGGGTTTCTTTTCTTTGTTTTCTTTGGTAGAGGGAGAGAGACCAGGGGGACTTGTTTTGCATGGCCAGTGGGGCTTCCTTTTTGCCTGCTTGAGTTAATGGAGAAAAGCCATAAATTGCTATCTGCCGGGCTAGTTATGTTTTCCTTGCAAATACAAATGTAAATTGCTCTAGCACAGAGAGTTTTAATGGATAAGTAAATGCTTGACCTTTGGTAAGCTTCCAGAATTGAGGTGTTTGGGTCTTTTTGCATCATTAGGAGACGTGCTTGCATGTGACAGGTTAAGGGGTGACAGCAGTAAAGACAGGCAAAATCATAGAAGTTGCGAGTCATGGGGTGGGGAGCTGGGAAATGTGGTGCTTGCCAAGGCTCTTGGGCCTTTTGATATGGGGATTAGAATGGGCTGAAGAAGCAGCCCGCAGTAGGGAGAGTTTAAAGGCAAGATTTCTGGGGTGGAAGCAGATCTGGCGAGGTAGGGAGAGAGGTTTTGAGAGAGAGAGGAGGAAGAAGAGACTTAAGGCTGTTTTGGTGCCTGGGGCCTGTGGGAGAAGCAGGGAGGGACGGGAGAGGTGGAGGAATGGATAGCAAGCAGTTCTGCGGTGGGTACGCCTGGGATCTCTTCAGCTGTTTTTTCCCCAAGAACCCCGATGAAGATCTTGCTTTCTTCTCAATTGCTCTCATTTGTTGCACGTGACACTGACGGGCTGTGATACCGATGGAAGCCTGGGGCCTAAGGTGGTCCAGGTCTGTTGGGTCCCAGAAATTGTGATGATGCCCCTTGAGGAGAAGTAGAGGGGAGAAAAGCAGAGAGCATCCTGGGAGACTGCGGAGCACAGCTTTCACCAAGAAATGAACGGTGGCCTTTGGTTGGAAGACTTGACCCGTCTCCTTTTCTGACCAGGAGTGGGTCTGGGATGGCTGCTTGGATCCAGGACCATCCAGTGTATTCCCAGCAACGTGTTGGAGAATGGGCATTGCGGGAAACCAGCGATCTGCTGGCTGGCTGTCTCAGCCTTGCGTTAAGGGCTGCATGGACTCAGCTGGCTCTGCTGAGCTGTGGTGCACGGTGCAGGCGGGGAGGGCGGGGGAGCGGAGCAGTGAAGGACAAAGGCACATGTCAGCAAGTCCTTCATCCCGCAGTCCTGGGGGCTTGGCGGGCCAGCCGGAGTTTCCTGGCATTTGGTTCTGAAGTAGGGAAGGCCAGCTGGCTCCAGAGAGGTTTGTAAAAAGCTTATGTCAGTCTGCGTCTTGGGGTCCTGTTTGCTGCCTGGGAGGTGATGGTGCTGGCTGGCTGAGTCCCAGCTGTTCCTTTGGGGCCCACATGGAGGCTCTGGACTCTGATAGCATCTTTCAAGCCAGTAAAGGATGGGGGGCAGGAAGGTAGGGCTAGGGGTAGAACATGGGGTGGGTCCAACAGCTGAAGCTGGTCTCTGGGGCTTAAGCAAGCTGAGGAATTCTCACTGACCTGGAGGACAGACAGGGGGTGTTCCCCTTTTCCCTCCTACTGTGAAGTATTCTGCAGGAACCTAGCCCTCCCTGAGGCGCTCTTCCATATGGGGTGTGGGGCACGCTTTGAAAAGCCATCCTTGACCCAGTACACCCACAGAGACTTCTTCTCTGAAAATAAAAAAATGCTCTAAAGCCCAAGTTTTATGCGAACACTTAAGAAGGCAGGCTTTCTGCCTCTTTGCATTGCTATCATTAGACAGACTCCATTCCAGGCCCGGCCTGCGGCCAGGGAGTTTGGGGTTTGCCTCTGAAGCCAGGGATCTGTTTCAAGTGATGTGTGTGCACACTTGACTCCCCTTGCTCCAGCCTTAAAGGTCGTTTACACTTGAAAACCTCAAGATTCTTCTCCTCTGGAGCAGAGGGATCTTTTTCCAGGGGCCTCCCGGTCTTCTAGTGCTGCTGGGAATGGAAAGAGCCCATGCAACCAAGGGTGAATGGGAGAGCACCCCAGCCCAGGGTCTCAGGCACGCTAAGACAACCTGCTGCTCTGTCTGCCTCCATCACCCTGAAAAATAAAGTCCCCCCCAGGCCAGGAGGTCGCAGGAGTGTCTGACGTGCACGTGTGCTTGCCGTGTGCCAGGCGCTCTCATGAGCGTGCAGCGTGGGATAGCTTGGTTAAGCCCCGCAGCCATGGTGACCGGAGGTAGTACTATTTATGATCCTCAGTCTGCAGAGGTGGAAACTGAGGCCCGGAGAGACGATGAAACGGGCACGGGTCGTGCCGCCAGGGCGCAGGGGGAGCTGGGATTCGAACCCAGGCTCTTCTCCTGTCTCAGACTCGGGGGCTTTGGCTCTGTGCTGTGGCATCAGGAGCTGAGCATCTTCTGGGGAGGAGCCTTAATGTGGGGGAGAGAGAGGGAGCTGGGGCACAAGCAGTACTCAGGGAGGAGGGGGTGGACTAGATCCTTCCTGAAAGCCTCTCGGGACTCTGGAACCAAAGGAGTCTTAGAATGAGCAGCATGGCGGCCGCGTGCTTGGGAGTGATTCCCCCCCTCACCCTCCACCACCTGATGGATATGGCAGCTTCATCCAGCATTTGCCCTATGCCAGGCCCAGGTCGTGGAGCTGAGGACCGCGATGAAAGAGACAGCCCTTACTACAGTGACTCTCAGACCTGTGCACAGGCCATTAAATCCTGTATTTGATTTAATACAGGAGGAGAAAAAAGGTTGGCGCAAAAGTTGCCACTGTTGCAGCCCCTTGGCCCCTTGGGAGAGTTCCACACAGAGGTAAAACGCTTCTGGTATTTGGAGAGACCCCTTTAATGGGCTTGCAGGACTGAAAAAGGTGTGACCAGGGCCACGAGCTAGATGAGGAGGTTTAGACAAAGAAGAGTTCGGTTGTGCGCAAGTGAAAGGATTTATGGACTTACCTTGTTGAGACCTCGAGGAGTTTGGGGTCCTAGGAAAAGAGATGGGAGTGAAGAGTCCCCCACCCCCAGTAATGTCTTGTGTTCCCAGGAGGCAATGGCTGACGAGATCTAGGAAAACTGAGCACTAGCAACTTCCAACTTAGAGCTGTTTTTTGTCAGTGCAGTAATTATGGACTGTCATCACCGGCTGCCTCTCTGATCTGCTCTGCCCAAGACCTTAAGTAAGTGAAAGTTGGTCACATACAATAGTGTGCTTGGGAGATGCTGGTGCAACTCCTGACACACAGGAGAGGCCCAAGGCCGGAACGGACAGACATGAGGAGATGAATGACAACAGAGGGTCGGGCTGCAGTGACCACTGACAGGGAACAGATTCTTAACAAACCCTGTCTTCCTCCACCACCTGGTAAAGGTGACTCTTGAAAGTGTGAGAGGGTGGATGGGAGGCCAATCCTGTCACCCCGCAGAGTGTGTGGGTCAGGGCTGGGACAGGGTGAGGCAGGTGAGGCACTGCCTCGGGCACATTTCAGGGCACGCCCTAAAGATAAATCATATTTTAATTCAACATTTAAACAATCAAAATACAGAGGTCTATGATGAACGAAATATCAAAATTTTAAATAAAGACAGAGCCAGTGTATTCCTTTTGCCTCAGGCTGCAATATGACTGAGCAATGCATTGTTATGGATTCCGTCTTTACTTAAATTGTTGATAATTCACTCATCATGGTTTTTTTGCATTAATCTATGGTTCTTAAAAACTTGCATTAAAATATGACTTACCTTGGGCTTCCCTGGTGGCGCAGTGGTTGAGAGTCCGCCTGCCGATGCAGGGGACACGGGTTCGTGCCCCAGTCCGGGAAGATCCCACATGCCGTGGAGCGGCTGGGCCCGTGAGCCATGGCCACTGAGGCTGCGTGTCTGGAGCCTGTGTAATCCACGAACCATGGGTTCACGGGGAAGAGCTGCTACCTGGGTGATACATTCTTGCAGACTACCTTCAGAGACTGGTTCACCATTGACAAATGTCTCTCCTCCTGCCCGTTAGTGCTGTGAAGTGACAAAAATTAAACAATTTAGTAACAAGTTTGATTCCTTTATTCAAGGGAAAATAATCCATGGACTGGGGGAGTACCGTGCCTCACAAGCAGTGGGGCACTCTTCCCAAGGGATTTTGGGCAACAGGCAGTTCTATAGATGTTAGAAGAGGCGATGCAGAAGCAGTGCATGATTGGCTGGTCGGGGCTTTCCTTACAAGGTGAGCGGGTCTTATGTTTGTAGGGGAAGGTGAGCTGACGAAATCTGAGTTGGAGGATTGTGGTTGGTGTATGTTTGGTTTCCTTGACAGTGAGGTGTCTTCCAGGCCACTGGGGCGGCCTCGGTACTGTGGATCCTGGTACACGAATGACCTTTATCAGTGCCCTGACTAGGACAAGCCCATATTCACACATCACTCCAGGCAGCCAGGCTGGGGCCTCCCTGAGCACAGATGGTGGGCACAGAGCCAAGGGGCCCTGTGGTCCGAGAGGGAAGTATTTTGGGGAGGGGGTTGATTTGATTTGATGTCAATGGGAACTTTCTTTGGGTCTCTGTTCCCTGACTTCACTGCACATTTCAAAACAACATTCTTTTATGAACAAGCACCAGGACATCAAATACTTCCACACCCTATGCTAGAAGCGCTTCAGGCCACGCTGCTTTTTTTTTCTTTTAAATAGTTCCATGTAAAATCAGATGTTAACTCTCTCTGAATAAACCCAAGTGGAAAGGTTTTTTCTTTAATAACACCAATGACAATCAGAACAGGTGCAAAGAATATGTGCCCCTTAACTAGAGAGCACCATGGTTCAGAAGGGAAAACACTAAGTTGTTACACATGTAACAAACAATTTTTACTTACTGATGGTGAGAAAAATGAACAACAAAGCTTCAGGGAAAGTACAGCGGGAAATATATGAGCAGGAAGCATGATTTATGTCTTTGAGTGGGGCCCATTTCTTTTATAGATGTATTTTGTTTTGCATCTTGGTCAACACCAGCTCCGCCCCGCTTTTTAATTATTAAAGCTTGCGTTGGGTGCCATCACATATTGCAGCTTTTTGAAACCTCTTCAGTCAGCAAACCAATAAATAGACAGAATTCCAGCATTTGTGACTAGAGGGATGTGTACCTATTCTCAGAGTCCTGCAATTACAGAACGCTGGAGCCAGACGGGATCTTGGAGGTTAACTAGTGCAACGTTACAATCCCCATCTTGGTTGCCCTATACCAGGGCTCCCCAACCCGTGGGCCGTGGCCCGGTACTGGTCCTTGGCCTGTTAGGAACCGGGCTGAACAGCAGGAGGTGAGCGGCGAGTGAGCAAAGCTTCATCTGCCGCTCCCCATTGCTCGCGTTACCGCCTGAACTATTCCCCACCCCCACCCCCGTCCCCCGTCCGTGGAAAAATTGTCTTCCGCAAAACTGGTCCCTGGTGCCAAAAAGGTTGGGGACCGCTTCCCTACACCAACTCCATTTACTGTAAGGAAAATGAGACTGAGGGGAAGGGGTCCAGGCAGGATCTCACAGTTGACTGGTGGTGGAAATGAATTATTGTCTAAGAGATGATTTGTGGGAAGACTCAAGACCTAGTCTATGCTATCTCTGTGTTTTCATGACTGCTAGGGCTGGAAAAACAGAAAATGAAGCAAACTGTACACTTTGATAAAGTTTCTGCCACATGCTGTATACTAAAGCAAGTTATATGACCACACTCAACTACAATAAGTGGAAATGGCAATTCTACCATATGCCTAAAGGAGGAAAATCAGAAATATTTGGTGAAGAGCACCAACGATTATGTAATATTTCCTTACCTCCATGATGGTGATGTTCAGTCAGAAGTCTTTTACATTATTAATGGCAAGTTTAATGGCTACTTTCTATTCAGTATTGCTTCCCTCCGGCCTGAAGAACTTCCTTTTGTGGTGCAGGTCTGCTGGTGGCAAATTCTCTTACCTTTTATTTATAGAAAATATTTTCACTTTGCCTTATTCTTGAAGGATATTTGTTGATGTAGAATTATGAGTTGGCATTTTTTTCTCTCAGCATTTTAAAGATGTGATTTCCCTGTTTTCTGGCCTCCATTTTTTTCTAATGATAAGCCAGAGATCATTTGTAGCATTCTTCCCCTACATGTAATATGTCATTTATCTTTGGCCACTCAAGGTTCTCGCTGTAGTTTTAGCTTTCAGCAGATTGACTATGTTAATGATAGGTGTGGTTTACCTTTATATATCCTGGTTTGGTTTCTTCAAATATTTTTTCCATTTCATCTCTCCTCTATTTTTAGGATTCCAATTACATGTATACTAGATTTTTTTTATCATATTTTCCCACAGGTCACTGAGGCTTTGTTCACTTTTGAAAATTTTTTCACTGTGCTCCATAGAGTAGTGTCTACTGATACATTTTTAATCTCACTAACTCTCTTTTGTTATCTACAATCAGCTGTCCATTTTTAATTTTGGATTTTAATTCTTGGTTCTAGAATTTCCACTTTGTTCTTTTTAATTGTTTCTATTTCTCTGCCTAGATTTCCTATTTGTTCCTTTGTTACACAAGCACACTTTTCCTTACATTACTGAGCATAGTTATAATAGCTGCTTTAAAACCCTGTCTGAGAATCCCAACTTCTGGGTCATTTTAGGGTTAGTGTCTCCAATTGGTTACCTTCTCTCTTGAGTATGGATCACATTTTCCTATGTCTTTGTAGGTCTGGTAATTTTGGATAATATCCTGAATATTATGAATGATATGTTGTAAAGACTGTGAATTCATCATATTCCTCTGAAGATTCTTGTTTTCTTTTTTGTTTGTATGTCTACTTAACGAGCAGTTAATTTGGGTGAATTCAGACTCCCAATTGTACGTCTTCTGTGGCGGACAGCAACTGAAATCTCAGTTTGGTTCTTTTATCCTTAGTTGGACTGCTTGAAATCTGCCCCATGCGTGTGTAGGTCAGAGGCAGCCAGAGATCTGAGCAGAGTTTATACACTAAATTTAGGGCTCCCCCTCTGTGGATCTCTTCTTTTCATGATGTTCCCCCAGCTTCCCGCTTTATAACTGCTGTGGTCACCCTAAACTCCTCTGATTATTCATGCCTCTGAGACTAAGCGTTTGAGGTTTAGCCAGATGCATGGTAGCTGACTAAGGTCTGCCCTCAGGCAAAGAACTCTGTGTGTGTGTGTGTGCGTGTGTGTGTGTGTGTGTGAGAGATAGAGAGAGAGAGACAGAGACAGAGAGACAGAGAGACAGAGAGACAGAGTGAGACAGAGAGCGAGACAGAGAAGAGAGAGAGATATTTCTCTAGTTTTTACCTGCTTTGGGACTTTCTCCAGCCCATTCATATATTTGGTTTTTTTTAATATATTTATCCAGAGGTCAGTTTAGTTGTTATTCTGCCATTACCACAGTGTAATCCTCTTTTTACTTTTTAAGAATATAAAATCTGATAAACATTCACAGTTCTTTTTCCTTCCATTTCATCAAGATTTTCTCTGTGTGTCTTGTGTTCTAGCTGTGTCCCTTCAGAATATCCATACTGAATCATTCGATTCTTCCCTTATTGGGGAGGAATGTGTGCTCGAGAACCTCTCTGTGTAAATCACAAGGGATCTTCTGTCAGCTCTGAGTCTCTCCTCTGCGGAGGACAGGGTGCTGCCAGGTTTGCTGGCTGATGTCTCTGGTCCTGCAACATCTTTCCTCT
Organism: Delphinapterus leucas; assembly: GCF_059928025.1. Classification (NCBI taxonomy): domain Eukaryota; kingdom Metazoa; phylum Chordata; class Mammalia; order Artiodactyla; family Monodontidae; genus Delphinapterus; species Delphinapterus leucas. The sequence continues at coordinate 30,215,353 of NC_143148.1, forward strand.
TATTTATCCACTACAAGTTACTGCCTGACTTCCAAAGTTAAGTTCTCTCTAGATTAATTGGGTCCAGTGTGACAATGGCCCTGAAACCTTACCAGCTTCTGACTGTGGAAATAAAAAATGGAAAATAAAAATAAAAGAATCACACTTTCAAGGTGCAGGTGATTTTAGAACCATTTAGTCAAATATGCTCATATTCAGGTGGAGGTGAAATGCCCAGGAAGTTGGCCTAATTATGGACATGTGGTCAGTTAGGAGCAGAAGTGGTGAACCTCGTTCTGTGGACTCAGCTGTCTCTGTTTTCATACAGACTGAAGCTATACTTTTCTACTGTCACCCAAGACTCTTATATGAAAGAGCTTCTTAATAACTAAACAGCTCCAGGGCTTCAAAGAAGCAGAATGTGAGGAAAAAATGGTAGGCTATTCTGTAGTTTTAAAAATAGACTTTATTTTTTAGAGCCGTTTTGGGTTCATAGCAAAATTGAGTGCTAAGTACAGAGAGTACAGAATTGTCTTCCCCCATTCCCCCTGCACATGCACAGTCTCCCCTGCCATCAACATTTAGCCCCTGAGTGGTACATTTATTACATTCAGTGAACTTACATTGACACATCATTAAGTCCATAGTTTACATTAGGGTTCACTCTTGGTGTTGTACATTCTATGGATTTGGACAAATGTATAATGACATGTGTCCACAATTATAGTATCATACAGAGTAGTTTCACTGCCCTTAAAATCCTCTGTGCTCCACCTATTCATCCCTCCTTCCCCCGCTAACTCCTGGCAGCTACAGATCTTTTCTCTGTCTCCATAGTTTTGCCTTTTATAGGATACCATATAGTTGGAATCGTACAGTATGTAGCCTTTTCAGATTGGCTTCTTTCACTTAGTAATATGCATTTAAGTTTTCTTTGTGTCTTTTCAAGGCTTTCATGGTTCATTTCTTTTTAGTACCGAATAACTTTCCATTGTCTGAATGTACCACAGTTTATTTATCCATTCATCCATTGAGGACATCTTGGTTGTTCCAAGTTTTGGCATTTATGAATAAAGCTCCTATAAACATCCGTATATGGGTTTTTGTGTGGACATATGTTTTCAACTCACTTGGGTAAATATCAAGGAGCTTGATTGCTGGGTTGTATGGTAAGAATACGTTCAGCTTTGTAAGAAAATGCCAAACTGTCTTGCAAACATTCCACCAGCAATGCTTGAGAGTTGCTGTGTCACATTCTTGTCAGCGTTAGGTGCTGTCCGTTTTCCAGATTTTGGCCATTCTAGTAAGTGTATAGTGGTAACTTGCTGTTATTTTAATTTGTTGTTTTATAGTAACATATGATGTAGAGCATCTTTTTACATGCTTACCACCTATCTGTCTATCTTCTTCGGTGAGGTGTCTGTTGAGATCTCTGGCCCATTTTTAAATTGGGTGGTTTATTTCCTTATTGTTGAGTTTTAAGAGTTCTTTGTATATTTTGGATAACAGTCCTTTATCAGATATCTCTTTTGCAAATATTTTCTCCCAGTCTGTGGTTTATCTTCTCATTCTCTTGACAGTGTCTTTCTCAGAGCAGAAGTTTTAAATTTTAATGAAATCCAGCTTATCAGTTATTTCTTTCATGGATCGTGCCTTTGATGCTGGGTCACTGGTTTTAGTAACAAAAACAAAGACAATAATAAGACTAACCCAAAGTGGGATGTCAACTGCCATAAAAGCAATCATTTTATATCAACTAGAGCTCCATGGTAATGTTTTACTTGGCATTTGAGGATCCTTCCATGCACATCATTCCCATGGACATGTAATATGAAAACATATATATTTACAATTACTTTGTAAATACTGTAGCTATTTCAAGTGAGATGTCTGCAGTAGAAACAGATTAGGCTGCATACGTGAGTCCTGACGTGGGATTAGCAGGCAGAAACCACTCTTTGAGCTGCTGTCCCTGACATTTCGCTTGAACTGGAAGCCAGGTAGTTAGCAACACAGGTGTTTTTCCATTCCCTTGGAAACTAGTAATAGTGTTCTATAGAATGATGCCCTCCTTCACTGTTCCCAGCGGCAGAAACCGCAGCTGCTAATGACTATACTCTGCAGACACGTTAAACGTGAGGATTTGTACTAGGAGTGGCTATGCCATGGCAAGAGCTGATGATGATACTGACAAGACAGTCACATTCCAAGGAGTTGGCCTCCAGTGAAACACATGTCAAGGAGAACTTTGGGAAGAGAGGTTGGCATTCCTGATCCAAGAGGTACCACAGCTGGGGTGTGTATCAGCCAGTGAGCTCAGATGGATCAGTTAAGTGAAGAAGAACTCCAAGGAAATGGGGGACTTCTTAAAGGTGACATCAGGAACCTCCATAGCAGCACCTTCACGGTGCTCTCCTGGTCAAAGTAGTCACAGGCACAGCCCAGATACAAGGCGGAGGAAAAATAGATCCTATCTTTATGGGGGGAGTTTGTGGCTATCATTAATCCACCACATTTAGTAATTTCTTTTTTTTTTTTCCTGCCTATTAAGAGGAGCCCAAAATAATGGCACACTTGTGGCTTCAGAGGGACTCATTACTGTGTTGGGTGAAATGGTTCCCCTCTCAGGAAACAGGACCTCACAGAACCTAAGACTGAGGACATGGGAAGCACATATTCTGCAATCGGGTTATGGGGAGTAGTGGTGAAGGGGACACTCCTGCTTCTACCTTTTGGTTTCTGGAGTCACATATTTTAGCCACTGGGGACAGAGGGCCACACTAGCTAGAGATTCAGTATATAATTTGTATGCCGGAGGACAGTACCTCAACTTGCTCAGTTGTCTCTGAGAAGGAACTTCAGCTGGGCCTGCAATAGGGCATTCCTTCATTCTCGGAGGGTGGCTGCCTCTGGGCACTGCAATATTTGGTAGAAGCAGTCACCCCTCCTCTTCTGTGAAAGGAATCCCTTGAGCGGAGGCAATGCGATGTGGGATCTCATCTGGTAAATCAGACATTCTGTTTTGTTTTGTTTTTTTAATTGGAGTGTAATTGCTTTACAATGCTGTGTTAGTTTCCGCTGTACAATGAAGTGAATCAGCTATATGCGTACATAGATCCCCTCCCTCTTGGACCTCCCTCAAGCCCCCACCTCCACCCCCATCCCACCCATCTAGGTCATCACAGAATACTGAGCTGAGCTCCCTGTGCTATACAGCAGGTTCCCATTAGTTATCTTGGTAAATCAGGCATTCTGTTATCCCTCCACTGGTGGTACTGGTGGAGGCACTGTGGACAGGGAAGACAAACACATATCCAGAGGAGATAGCAATTCAGGGAAGAACAAATTCCTGCCCCCTCCAAAGTGGAAAAAGTCCACCATAAGCAAGCTGCTATCGGTGGCTGGCTGGTCTCCTTGAGAGATGGTACCATACAGAGGGCTCAGTGTTAGCGTGTGCTACTGGCAGCCTGAGCAGTAGCCTGGACCAGCTGTGTTCACGTGAAGGGAGGCCATCATCTGAGCCCACACACATCCAGCCCTGTCCTTTGGGGCATCCTTAAGTGAGGCTTGGTGTGGCAGCAATCCATTTTGAGCTCACATCAACAAACTGGGCCTACTGATCCATAAATCAAACTCAAGATTTTTTTCTCCCTGATATCTGGTAGTAGCAAAGGGCCTTCCTGACCCATGAGACCATAGGTGTGAGTCAAGGACATGGTATTGGTGTAACCCAGTCAGGTGGCATGGGAGTTTGGGCCATTTGTTTGTAGATCTTATGAGCACTCTCTGGATTGCCTGATCCCAAAGGTATCATTTCAATCATGCAGTGGATTGCTGTAGCATGTGTACAGGCTAAGTAAACTCCTACGGGGGTTCACAGCTTTAGAGAAGTCGCAGAGCACACAGCAAAGAACACAGTATACACCTCAGGCAAAATGCTGTTACAGTGGAGTGAGTTGAAGCTGTCACAGAACTGGCCACCAAAGCCACAGCTGGAATCTGAGATGTGGCAGCACGGATGTGAGATGGGGCCCCAGAGGCATCCAATGTCTTTGCACCCCATCTGCTTTTGTTCTGATTCAGATTCTCTGCCCCGACTCTATCAATTTTTGGTCAGATGGGGAAAGCAGAGCAAGAGATCTCGGAGGATCTCTAGCCATCGAAAAACTACATGACACCCATCATACATTCCCTCTGTTAAAACACTTCATGTCAAGTTTTACTCTGTTGTTTGTGCTTCCCAACCTGTGAAGCTTTTATTTATATATGAATGCCCGATTTTATCCCCTTTTGTATTCCTGTAGAATGATTTTGGAGCTCCAAAGTATACTCTTTTGCAGTTCCTACTGATTTTTCTTTAAATCGAGAAATCTGTTCCATTCACTGTAGATCACTATACTTATCAATATAAAACCCAAAGACATTCAGTTGGTTCCTGACATCAGTCTCCAAGTCTCCAATTCCTCATTCTTAAGAAACTGATAACAACTCTAAACCAATGTTACCAAGAGGTAAGTTATACATCCTCCTTTAGCGTTTCTCACGTTGGCCTTGTTCTACTCAATGTATGCTAGAATGTGTCCTGGTTTCTGGGTTTAGTTTCTGATTCCTAGTTGCGGTTTTAACTAACGCGTCACTCTTATACTCCTACCCACCCGCCTGCCCTTGTCTTCTCCCTCCACTCTTCCAAATCATTGTTAGCACTCTGACGTGCATCCTTCCATACATTTGTCCCTTCTCCTATAATCTTGTATTTATGTACACATAGTGTCAGACAATGTTCCCATTCTTCTTTGCTAGTAGAATCCTGATTCTATTTGCGATACAAGGTGCTTAGTCTGGCAATGGGTCATGACTGGCCCAACGCAATAATGATAATCCTTTCCTCATATTTCCTGGCTTACCTTGGAGCTAGAGGTAGCCATGTGACCCAGTTTTGGCCAATGAAATGTTAGTGGAAGTTAGGTGGGTTTTGCTGACTCGTTTGCTCTTTTGCCCTTCTCCCTGTGTAGAATGCGCATATGACGCCTGTAGGTGCTGTTGGCATCTTGTGGCCTTGCAGTGATACGTCAACATATTAAAGATGGTGGAGTAGACATGTAGAAAGGATCTGGGTCTTTCAAGGCCATACTAAGCTACCAAGCCAATGCTAGAAGCTGTCTACATCTAGACTACCAATCATGGAAGAAAAATAAACCACTATTTGTTTAAACCACTGTTAGTCTAGTTTATTGTTATCTTGTATGCAAAAGCATTTATGACTGATACAAGTTGCATATGGGTGAACACACAAATTTTTTGCTCTTCAATTTATAAAAGTATGATCATATTATATATATTTCTCTTACTTTATGGTATCTTGCTTTAGATCCTTCATAATACATAATATAAATAGATAAATAAATAAATAAATAAATAAATAAATAAATAAATTCTTTGAGAATTCCCTGGCAGTCCAGTGGTTAGGAATCCTCACTTCTACTGCAGGTATGGGTTCGATTCCTGGTTGGGAAACTAAGATCCCACGTGCCATGCAGCGTGGCCAATAAACAAACAAACACACCTAGTGGTGGTCCAGTGGCTAAGATTCCACGCTCCCAATGCAGGGAGCCTGGGTTTGATACCTGGTCAGGGAACTAGATCCCACATGCATGCTGCAACTAAAGATTCTGTATGCCACAACTAAAAAGATTGCGCACACAGAAACGAATGATCCCGCATGCCCAATGAATATCCCGCATGCTGCAACTAAGACCTGGCACAGCATAAATAAATAAATAAATATTTAAAAATAAACATAATACATAATAGAAATCTCTCTAAGTCAATGGGTATAGCTCTAATTTATTATTTAATAACATTTTATTAATTATTTTAGATAGATAATATTAGCACATGGTTCAAAAATCCAAAATGTATAAATGGAAAATGGTGTAGCCACTTTGGAAAACTGGTAGTTCCTCAAAAAGTTAAACATAGTTACCATACAATCTAGAAATTCCACAACTAGGTATATACCCAAGAGTAATGAAAACATACCTCCACGGAAATACTTGTACACAAATGTTCATAGCAGCATTATTCATAATTGCCCAGAAGTGGGAAAAAAACCTAAATATCTATCAACTGATGAGTGAATAAACAAAGTGTACTCTAGTCATACAATGGAATATTATTTAGCAATAAAAATGAATGAAATACTAATGCATGCTACAACGTGAATGAACCTTGAAAATGTTATTTAATGAAAGAAGCCAGTCACAAAACCACATATTATGATTCCATTTATGTGAAATATACAGAATAGGCAAATCCATAGAGACAGAAAGTAGATTAGTGGTTACCTGGGGCTGAGGGTAGGGAAGCTGGGAATGGAGAATGATTGCTATGTATTGGGTTGGCCAAAAAGTGCCTTCAGTTTTTAAAAATAAAAGACACATCTTTCATTTTCACCAAGAACTTTATTGAACAACGTATTCACCCTTTTATTCTACTACCTTCTGCCATTTTCCAGGCAACTTCATAATTCCATCTTCCCAAAATTTTTAATCTTTTTGAGCAAAGAACTGTTCCAGATGCCTTTTACAGTCTTCCAGGGAATTGAAATTTTTTCCATTAAGAGAATTTTGTAAAGACCGAAGTAAATGGAAATCCGAAGGTACAATGTCTGGTGAATATGGTGGATGAATCAGAACTTGCCAACCAAGCTGTAACAGTTTTTGCCTGGTCATCAAAGAAACATGCGGTCTTGCGTTATCCTGATGGAAGATTATGCATTTTCTGTTGACTAATTCTGGATGCTTTTCGTGGAGTGTTGCTTTCAGATGGTCTAATTGGCAGCAGTTCTTGTTGGAATTAATTGTGTGGTTTTCCGGAAGGAGCTCATAATAGAGGAGTCCGTTCCAGTCCCACCATATACACAACACCACCTTCTTTGGATGAAGACCGCCCTTTGGTGTGGTTGGTGGTGATTCATTTCTCTCGCCCCACGATCTCTTCTGTTCCACATTGTTGTACAGTATCCACCTTTCATCGCCCGTCACAATTTGTTTTAAAAATGGAACGTTTTCATTACATTTAAGTAGAGAATAACATGCAGAAATACGGTTAAGAAGGGTTTTTTTTCGCTTAACTTACGTTGAACCCAAACATCAAAGCGATTCACGTAACCAAGCTGGTGCAAATGATTTTCAATGCTTCATTTGGATATTTTGAGTATGTCGGCTATCTCCCGCGTGGTATAACGCTGACCATTCTCAATTAATGTCTCGATTTGATTGCTATCAACTTCAACTTGTCTACCCGACCAAGGAGCATTGTCCAGCGAGAAATCTCCAGCACGAAACTTCACAAACCACTTTTGACAAGTTCGATCAGTCACAGCACCTTCTCCATACACTGCACAAATCTTTGTTTTGCGTTTTGGTTGTGTTTTTACCTTTCTTGAAATAATAAAGCATAATATGCCGAAAATTGTTGCTTTTTTCCCTTCCATCTTCAATATTAAAATGGCTACACAAAAATTCACCAATTTTGATGTCTTTTTTAAAATGCATGCTGATATGACAGCTGTCACATACAATCTAACAAAATTGTTTCAATGAAGTTAAAGACAACTACGTGCTACCAGAGCCATCTTACAGAAAAAATTGAACAAACCTTTTGGCCAAGCCAATATATGTGTTTTCTTTTTGGAGTGCTGAAAATGTTCTAAAAGTTGATTTTGGTGATCATTGCAGAACTCTGGAATATGTTAAAAATCACTTAGGGGGCTTCCCTGGTGGCGCAGTGGTTGAGAGTCCGCCTGTCGATGCAGGGGACGCGAGTTCGTGTCCCGGTAAGGGAAGATCCCACATGCCGTGGAGCGGCTGGGCCCGTGAGCCATGGCCTCTGAGCCTGCGCGTCCTGAGCCTGTGCTCCGCAATGGGAGAGGCCACAACAGTGAGAGGCCCGCTGGTCATGACTACTGGACATATACCCCAAAAAAAGAAAAAATCACTGAGGGACTTCCCTGGTGGTCCAGTGGTTAAGAATCCACCTTCCAAGGCAGGGAACATGGGTTCAATCCCTGGTAGGGGAACTAAGATCCCACATGCCGCGGGGCTACTGAGCCCGCGCGCCTCAACTAGAGAGCCCGCGTGTCGCAAACTATGGAGCCCACGCACTCTGGAGCCCATGAGCCACAACTAGAGAGAAGCCCGCGCGCCGCAACGGAGAGCCCGCACGCTGCAATGAAGATCCCGTGCCGCAATTAAGACTCGACGTAGCCAAAAAAAAAAAAAAAAAAAAAAAAAATCACTTAACTGTATACTTTAAATGGATGAACTTTATGGTACGTGAAATATATCTCAATATAGCTGTAAGTAATATACAAATGGAAGCAAAGTAAAAAGTAAGGTTTTTTCCTACCTCTTCCCCTAGCTGCCAATTCCGTTTCCCAGAAGCTACCACTTATCAACTTCTTATAGTTCCAAAGATATTTTATTTATATTCAAGCACATTTACATGCGTTTTTTTGTTTGTTTTTGTTTTGCGGTACGCGGGCCTCTCACCGCCGTGGCCTCTCCCGTTGCGGAGCACAGGCTCCGGACGCGCAGGCCCAGCGGCCACGGCTCACCGGCCCAGCCGCTCCGCGGCACGCGGGATCCTCCCGGACTGGGGCACGAACCCGTGTTCCCTGCATCGGCAGGCGGACTCCCAACCACTGTGCCACCAGGGAAGCCCTACATATGTGTTTTTTTAAACATCTTTATTGGAGTATAATTGCTTTACAATGGTGTGTTAGTTTCTGCTTTATAACAAAGTGAATCAGTTATACATATACATATGTCCCCATATCTCTTCCCACTTGCACCTCCCTCCCTCCCACTCTCCCTATCCCACCCCTCTAGGTGGTCACAAAGCACCTAGCTGATCTCCCTTTGCTATGTGGCTGCTTCCCACTAGCTATCTATTTTTACATTTGGTAGTGTATATGTGTATATGTCCATGCCACTCTCTCACTTTGTCCCAGCTTACCCTTCCCCGTCCCCATACCCTCAAGTCCATTCTCTGGTAGGTCTGCGTCTTTATTCCCATCTTGCCCCTAGGTTCTTCATGACTTATTCCCATCTTGCCCCTAGTTTCTTCATGACCAATTTTTTTTTTTTTTTTACATTCCACATATATGTGTTAGCATACGCTATTTGTTTTTCTCTTTCTGACTTACTTCACTCTGTAGGACAGACTCTAGGTCCATCCACCTCACTACAAATAACTCAATTTCATTTCTTTTTATGGCTAAGTAATATTCCATTGTATACATGTGCCACATCTTCTTTATCCATGCAGTCACTATGGAGAACAGTATGGAGGTTCCTTAAAAAACTAAAAATAGAACTACCATACGACCCAGCAATCCCACTACTGGGCATATACCCTGAGAAAACCATAATTCAAAAAGAGTCATGTACCAAAATGTTCATTACAGCTCTATTTACAATAGCCAGGACATGGAAGCAACATATATGTTTTTACGTAATTTATTGCATAAACTGTTCTTTACCTTATGTTTTCACTTAAAAATGTATTTGGAACACATAGACACAGAGAGGAGAATGCCCTGTTAAGACAGGAGCAGACTGGAGTGATGGGTCTACAAGCCAAGGAATGCCAAGGACTTACCAGTAACCACCGGAAGCTAGGAGACAGGCATGGAACAGATTCTTCCCTGAAGTCTTCATGGGGACTATGGCCCTGCCAACACCTTGGTTTCAGACTTCTAGCCTCTAGAACTCTAAGTAAGTTTCTGTTGTTTTAAGCCAAAAATCAAACAAAAACGTATCTTAGAGAGCATTCCATATAAGTCATCTTTTAAATAGTGGCATGATATTCAGTTTCATGACCATAAGATCCATAATTTATTGGATGAATTCTCAATTGGATATTTAGGGTGTTTCCAATTTTTCCTTTTTAAACAAATAATGAAATAAAAATGTTGTCCAAGATTATTTCTTACATTTGCAAGTACATCTCTGGGATAACGTCTTCAAAGTGAAATTACTGGATTAAAAGGCACGTATGTTAAATTTTGATAGAATTGCCAAACTGATCACCACAGCGTTTGTGGGAAATTACCCTCCTGCTAGTAATATGTGAGTGTGCCTGTTCCCTATAGCTCTGTTAGCACTATAAAATTTTTGATCTTGTCAATCTGGTAGTTGAAAAATTATATCTCATTGTGGTTTTTATTTGCATTTTTAAATTATGAGCATGTTGAGTATCTTTTCCACGTTTAATACCATCACCAATATAATTACATTCAACAATGTTATATTCACTTCATTAAGTCAGTTGAAGTTTCTTTTGTGTAAATTATTCATAACATTTTTACCTATTTTTCTACACATTGTTGTTCTTTTTCTTACTGTTTTTAGGAGCTCTTTATATATTAAGAAAATTAGCTATTTGCTCCATTTTTAGCAAATATTTTTCGAAGTTTTTCATTTGTTTTTGATTTTATGATTTTTTTCTTTGGCTATGAAGAAAATTTTAGTTTTGTGTAGCAAATTTATTATTATTTCATTTCATACCTCCTGGATTTTGTGTCCTACTTATAGAGGCTATCCCCACTGGAGACTGTAAAAATAATTATTTATTTACTTCTAGTTCATTTATGGTTTCATTTTTTACATGTATATATTTGTAGAATCTATTATGCTTTAACGTATGAGTAGGGATCCAATCATTTCTTTTTACTAGATGCCCTTTCATTGCTTCCAACATCATTACTGAATAGTCTACTTCTCTCCATTAATTTAATAAGCCACCTTTGCTGTGCCAACTTCTTGTATGTATTTGGGTCTGTTTCTAGACATTCTGAGCCACACTGCATTTCCGGAATAAACACCTCTTGATCATGGTGTATTTTATATATAGTTAAATCTGGTGGTCAATTCTATTTGGTAACGTTTTACTTGGGATTTTTGCTTCAATATTCATGTGAGATTACTTTCTAGTTTTCTTTTGAGTATGTGTGTGCAGTGTTTATTGGGTTTGCAAAACAGTGATATATTCACTTCTTTAAAAGACTATGGAAATTTTCATTCTTTTTACATCTCTGAAACAGTTTGAATAGCATTAAAATTATCTAGCCCTTGAAGGCCTATGAGAATTCATCTGTAAAACCTTCTGGGTCTAGTGCTTTTTTGGATTAACTCTTTAATAACTGTATTTCTTCCATGGAAATTGATCTTTTAAGCTTTCTATCACTACTAGGGTTAATTTTGTTAAGCTGTATTTTCTAGAAAATCATCCACTTCCTCTAGGTTTTCAAATGTATTTGCACAGAATTGTGCAACTTAGATTCCTGACATTTTATCAATAGAATAGCCACTGATTCAGTAGTTAATCTCCAGTTGTCATGTTTTAATCTGTACTTGTGCTTTCTCTCTTTTATAATAATTAGATCTGTTTCGTTGATTTTTTTCAAAGAAAGGTCTTTTTATTTATTTCTACTATTTGGTTTTAAACTCAAGTATTTCTGCTTTTATCCTTGCTGTTTCCTTCTCTCTACTTTCTAGATTTCCTTTTTGTTCCTTTTCTAATTCTTGAGATAGATATTTAATTCATTTATTGTTACACTTTCACTTTGATTCTTATAAATATTTAATCTATTTTAAATAGATTAAATATTAAATTTTAAAGAGAATTGCATTCTCTTTTTACCTTTGTTTTAATTGTATCTCAAAGACTGATATATAGTGTTTTTATAATCATTATTTTTAAGAGAAATTGTTCAGTTTCCATTTATATTTCCCTTTTGACTAAAGAATTGTTTGATAATTTAAAATTTTCCAGATGGAGAAGACCTCGTGCCTTTTGATTTTATTGATTTTCAGTCTAATTGCATTGTGATAACATAATGTTGTTAGTTTGCATTATTTTTATTTGAAAGAACTTACTGATGTTTTCTTGGTGACCTCACATGTCAATTTTCATGAATGTTTCTTGTGTATTTGAAAAGAAGAAATATTCTCTTTAATAAGGGTGAAGAGTTCAATATATGTTTATAAGATCTACCTTGGAATTATGTTGTTTAGATTTTCTATATATTTATTTATTTAGCCCATTTGCTTTGTCTTGAACTAAGAATGGATCTTACAAGTCTCTTCTAAATGTATTTCCATGTGTTTCTCTTCTGTGTTCTGTATGAAGGCTGCTGCTATGTTCTTTGATACATAGTTATTAGTAACTTTTATATCTTCACTGTGAATTATGGCCTTTAGTTATATAAAGTGTCCTTCTTTGTCTCATTAAGCCCTATTCCCTCCATGAATTTCATCTTGTCAAGATAACAAGTTCACAGTCTCTGATTTCTTTATGTGCATTTGCCTGGTTATAATTTTACCTACCCTTTTAATTTTATTACACTTTGTTTTAGGAGTGTCTCTTACAGTATAGAGTTGAATTTCGCCTTGAAGGACAATCTGAAAATCTTTTCTCGTAAGTTAGTTAAGACCATTTACATTTATTGTTACAACTTAAATACTTGATCTTATCTCTGTCCTATTGTTTTATGCTATGTTTACTATGTGTTTTTCATTCTCTGGGTTTTGTTTTGTTTTGTTTTTTTGCTTTTTAGTTTTAAAAAAATGTTGGTGATTAGAATGATTTGTGGTTCTTGTTTTAGTAAGTATCTTTCCACTAATATCTTTATATAATGCCCATGTTTTCTTTATTTAGGCTTCAACTATCTGATATGTCTGCTTTAAGTGATATCTTTGACTCTCACCTATAATCTATGTGAAACCAAAATGAATTATTCTACTTTCCCATTTCTTTTTCCCTTTTCCCCTCTTAAAAAAAAGGTGTTATATCTACTTTGCCAGAGCATATAATTATTTGCTACATACTATTCTTCCATCTTGTCCCCACCTTTCATTGGTCTAAGATCTATAGTTAAATACAGTCAGTGCTTACCACCAGTCTTTTAAACAGTTTCCTCATTCATCTCTTATTTGGACAAAAGTGGTCTTCCAGTAGACTCCTCAGGAAGGACTCATTAGTACAATACTCCCTGAATTCTTGTCTAAAATTGTTTTTTTCTATAAACAAGCACATGAAAAGATGTACAACATCATTAGTCACTAGGGAACTACAAATCAAAACCATAATGAGATACCACCTCACACCTCACAAGAATGACTATTAAGAATTTAATATTTTAAATCTTTGCAAGTGTTGCAAGGATGTGGAGAAACTGGAATGCTTGAATGTTGCTAGTGGGAATGTAGGATGGTGCAGTTGTTATGAAAAGCAGTTGGTCAGTTCCTCAAGAAATTAAGTAGAATTGTCACATGACCCAGCAATTGCACTTCTAGATTTATACCCCAAAGAGTTGACAGCAGGTACTCAAACAAATGTTTGTACCAAAATGTTCATAGGAGCAATGTTCACTTAGCCAAAAGGTAGAAACAACCCAAATGTCCATCAATGGATAAATAGACAAACAAATAGTGGTTCTTAATACAATGGAATATTATTCAGCCTCGAAAAAGGAACGAAGTACTGATACATGTTACAATGTGGATGAACCTCGACAACACTATGCTAAGTGAAAGAAGCCAGACACAAAAGGTCACATATTGTATGATTCCATTTCCATGAAATACCCAGAACAGGTAAATCCATAGAAACAGAAAGCAGATGAAGGGTTGCCAAGGGCTGGGGAGAGGGTAATAGGGTATAAATGCTTAACGTATGCAGGGCTTGTATATTGATGGAAGCATTTTGAAACTCTATAGAGGTGGTGGTTGCACAACACTGTGAATGTGTTAAATGCCACTGAATTGTTCACTTTAAAATAGATAATTTTATGTTATGTGAATTTCACCATAATAAAAATTGGTTTTCTATAGCCTTGCTATTTGAAGGATAGCAGAGTTGGACTAAAAAAATCCTTGGTTCACACTTCATTTGAGTTATTTGATGAGTATTTCACTACTCTTGCTTTTGTGATTTGCTCTTGCAAAATCTAATGCCAATCAGATTTTGTTTTCTTTATAAGTGACTTTTTTTTGCCTGGAGGACCAGAGGATATTCTTTCTTTAACTTTAATGCCTCCTTGTTTTGTTAGGATATGTTTCAGAGTTGACTGTTTTGAAACAATTTTCATACATGGTGGACCCTTTCAGTACGTAGATTCAGGTCTTCTTTTATTTCAGGAAAGCTTACTTACGTTTGCCTGTCTATATTGTAGCTATCATTTTCTCACTGATTCTACCTATTTCTTTAATTTCATTTTCTTGGCTCCTTTCATTTCTATCCACTGTCATCCTTAGTCTATTTTCAGTCATATTTATTTTCTCTTAGGTACATTATAATTTAGTCATTTCAAGGTTAATTTTTTCTTCAATTTCTTTCCTAACATCAGTTCCTATTTTATAAGTTCCAGTTTGTCTAGTTTATTTTTAAATTCCCGATCTGTTTTTTTTCCTATCTGCAACTGCTTTTTGAATTATATTTAATTCATGTTGGAATACTGTATTACATTTTCTTTTGCATCAGGCCTGGTTTTCTTTATTTCTTCTGGAGTTTTGCATCTACTGAAACATTTTTCTTAAACTTAAAAAATTGAAATATAACATAAATTCAGAAAGTAAATATCAATAGCTGATCACCATGCTTCACTTTTTTCCCCACCATCTTAATCCACCATCATTAAGAATCTATCACATGCTAGGGTTTATCACAACACAACTTACCATAAATCATGTCATCCTTTTTGCCATTTGATTAGCGAGTGACCCAGTTTCAGAGTCCCATCATGATGTTCCACTTTCTAGGGCCATTTCTGGTATCTACCCTTAGCCTGGGTTCCCCCAAAGCAGGGTCTGAAACAGGGGCTTGCATGCAGGTACTTTATTTGGGAAATGATCCCAGTGAGAGGAGAGAGGGTATGGGAGGAGTAAAATAGAAGGAAAAGCCAATGCAAAGTTGTATTATCGGGCTGTTCACTTCTGTGAGTGATGGGGCTTATTCTTGCTGGAACCCTATAGAATGCACCTCAGGGTTTTCCATCAGAAGGATGAAAAGGGGGAGTATTGGCTCCTGACTGGCTCCTGACTCCTACTGGCCAACAGTTCCCCTGGGGAGTTAACTTCCTTGGTTGTTAATAAAAGGTGGGGAAGGAGAACATGAGGTAGGGCCCAAGAAATATTTCATACTATTTTCTAATGGCTTCCACTCTTTCAGTTAAGAAGTCGGCTCTCAGTCTTAGTGTTGTCTTTTGTCTCTGACTTTTAAGATTTTGTCTTTGGTTTTCAACAGTTTTTCTATGATGTGCTTCAAGTAACTTTGTTTATCCAGCTTGAGTATACTGGATTAATTCATTCTTGTAACTGTGTAGTCTGGAAAATTCTTAGCTATTATTTGTTGGAATATTGATTCTAATTCTCTTTTTCCTCTATGGGACTTCAATTATGTGTACAGGCCTACTTAGCTTTTTTTACTGTGCTTTGCAGATTTTTTTTTTTTTTAAACAAATTGAAGGTTTGTGGCAACCCTATATTGAGCAAGTCTACTGGTGCCATTTTCCCAACAACATCTTCTCATTTCATGTCTGTGTCACATTTAGGTAATTTTCATATTTCAAGCTTTTTCATTATTATTGTATTTGTCATGATGATCTCTAATCTGTGACCTTTGATGTTACTATTGCAAAAAGATTATGGCTCACCGAAAGCTCAAATTTTTTAGTAATAAGGTCTTTTTAAAAAGGTATGTACTTTTTTTTTTTAGACATAATGCTATTGCACACTAAATAGACTACAGTATGCCATAAACATAACTTTTATATGCACTGGGAAATCAAAAAATTTGTGACTCACTTTATTGCGATATTCACTTTATTGTGGTGGTCTGGAATCAAACTTGCAAGTATCTCCAAGGTATGCCTGTATAACTTTCCACACAATCCCAAGTCTATGAACTGCCCCTCTGTTTTTCTTCAGTATTTTCCATTTTTCTTCCCATGCATCCAAATTGATATTTTCTTGATTTTTTTTTTTTTACAGTTTCCTCTCTTCAATCGTGTCTGATTTGCTGTTGAATACTGACCTAATGAATTCTTAGTTCATAGATGAAGTTCCTGGATGATGATTCCATTATCTGAATTACTTATGGGTGTTTCACTTGTCTGCTTAGTCTTAGTCTTCGGTCATGTGGTCTTGTCTCCTTACGTGCCTAGTTAATTTTATAAGTGTATCAAGCACTATACATAAAAAACGTAGAAATAATTTGAGCCTGGGGGATTTACTGGGGCTCCTAGTCCTCAGTGGACCCTAAATTACAATTTTTATTCTTCAAAGCCCTGTGAGTCTGTTGGAAGCTCTATTCAGCTTCTTAGCCTCTTACCCATGCTTTTAGATTGCAGTTGCATCTAGGAGAAAATCAGCCTTCCTGACTGGCTCACCTTCCCAGATTTTGTTCCTGTAATTCTATTTATTTGTTTATTTATGTATTTATTTGGTTGCACCGGGTCTTAGTTGCAGCAGGTGGGCTCTTTAGTTGTGGCATGTGAACTCTTAGTTGTGGCATGCATGTGGGATCTAGTTCCCTGACCAGGGATTTGACCGGGGCCCTTGGCATGGGCAGTGCAGAGTCTTATTCACTGTGCCACCAGGGAAGTCCCCTTGTTCCTATAATTTCTTACAGCCTAAGTAAAATGAGCTTTCCAAGTTGTTCTTAACAAGAAGGGTGATCCAAACTATCAAATTTACAGTTACTGGCGTAGAGCTCCATCCTGCTGAAAAGTTTTCTCATTTTTGTTCTCTTATGGAATATGGATGCAGGATTCTATTTTTAATTAAAAGTTGTTTTGGATTTTCCTGGACCAGCCAGGGCAGATAATCATATGGGTGGGGGAGGGGTTTGGGTGGCTTATAAGATTTCTTAGCTCAAGACTGTCCTCTTCTGTTGTTACAGTGAAGTGCAGTTTTTAAAATAAATGACCTTCTATTAATATTGACACCATTTAATGATACTATCTTCTTTCCCTGGGGCCCACGGTTTCAGCTGGTTCCTTCTTTATTTTACTGCTATGCCTCCAAGGGAGACTTCCCCCTTCCAAAGTGCCTCCTTCTCTTCCAGAAGAGGTGTCTTTCCAAGGCTGCTACCTCTGGTCCTCTGCATTTCCAAGCCCCTTCCATTCACTTCCCCAGTAGCCAGTACTCTGATCCACCAGGTCACAGACCCATCCTCAGCATTTCCTCACTCAGGGTGGACCGTCTCCTGGGAGAAACTTAGGTGATATATTATCTGTGTTCTGCCACCACTAAAATCTTGTCACAGGCTCCTCTCTTATGCTTAACCCTTGCCTTTCTCACCCTCTGGAGTGGGCTTCTGAGCTGATGTTTAATTATGTTCCCCACTTACACATAAAGTGAAGTTTGTAGGATTTTCTGTCTTCTGGTTATGATGTAAGAGTGGGTTATCCCTTGTCCTATTAGAACCCCAAACAACGATAACACATTTTTTTTTTTTTTTTTTGCAGCACGCGGGCCTCTCACTGTCGTGGCCTCTCCCGTTGCAGAGCACAGGCGCCGGACGTGCAGGCTCAGCGGCCATGGCTCACGGGCCCAGCCGCTCTGCGGCATGTGGGATCTTCCCGGACCGGGGCACGAACCGGTGTCCCCTGCATCGGCAGGTGGACTCTCATCCACTGCGCCACCAGGGAAGTCCGATAACACATATTTTTAAGTTTTAGATAAAATTATTTTTTAGCTAGCCTTTTACTACTGATTTCTAATTTCACTGCATTTTGCTCAGAGAAACAAATTATAAGGTTTTGATTCTTTGGAAATTGAGACTTCCTTTGTGGCTGCGTACACGGTTAATTTTTCTTTGAATGTCCTGCACGCGTTCTATATCCATTTGAGTTTAGTGATCATACGAAGCAAATCTTCTAGACTTTTTCTTATCTTTTGATCTCTCTCTCTGAGAATTATATTAAAAAACATGTAGTCACTATAGTTCTGTCAGTTGTTGCTTCATGAATTTTGAGGCAATACTGTGAGATACATTTACTCAAGTTCACTACATCTTTGACCACTTGCTCCCTTTACGAGTATAAAATCTTTCTTTGTCCCTTGTTTTCCACCTTGGATTCGATTTTGTCGGATATTAAAACTGTCACCCTACCTTAATGTTTACATATTTAATACATCTATGTCTTGTTTCATAGCTTGTCTTCCCTCTTTTGGTTAGAAAAGTCTTCCCAAACTCTAGGTTGTATTGTAGTCTCTTAAGTCTTCTTCCAAAATTTCTCTTATTTTTCCTATTGTTAATGAGGCCATGTAAACTGCGACAAAACACATTTACAGAAAATACAGCTTGATTTTAAAATGATACATTTCCTTAAAATTTCTTAGAAACCGCTTATGCTTCAGCTCCTTACCAGTGATCGCTGAGAGCTTTCTGAGTTTCAGCCTCTGTTACTTCACTGTAAAAAGGTACAAAAGAAGCAAAGACACAAAAATTAGCTTGCTGTTTGTTTCCTTAGTTTCATGATGGCTGACTAAGAGTGCCCCTGTCATGTTAAATTAAGAGAAGTCTTAACACAAAGGAACATTTTGGGAAGGTCACAGATGACCTTCCAAATTTGGGAAATTGTCATAGATGCTGGTATCTAAAGAAGTGGTTATAGCACCAAGAAAAGAAGGAAAAAATGTGCTTTACTAATAACTAAAAATGAGCAGGGGGATAGACAGGTGGGAGGAGATGTTGCAGCTGAATATAGGTGTGAAGAGAATAGATGACAGAAATATAAAGATCAAGATGTACATTTGATTTAAAAAGAAAACTGATGATGTTCAATGAACAGAGAGGTGATGCTGTTACGGGGCTGAGAAAGGTGAATCTCAATAAAGAGTGAGAGAGGGCAAAAAGCAGAGGAAAAGCCTAAAGGTATATGGAAAACGAAAGGGCAAGAACAAAAGGTGTAATGGCATCAGGAACACGGGCCCAATTTCCCAGCAGGTCAGACTGTAAGGTGCAGTCCACTGGTGGTACCTTATTTTGAAATGGAAGTGAAGATTCTATCTTGCAAGATAAAAGAGATTAGGATGAGGAGATGTTTTCTAATTCTGTATTTTCAGTTTTTAAAACACTTGTTTCCATAGCTTTGATACTTCTTAGCTTTCTGGTTGACCGGCAGGTTGTTTTTGTTCTGAACAAAGGGGATGTAAAGCTGCATTTGCTCCCATTCATGGATCTAATTAGGCATGTTGCCCAAACTATAATAAATCATGGATTTAGTTTTTCTTTGTTAAGGTAGTCAGAGGCCTTCAGGCATGAGTGACTTATTAAAATGTACTCTCATAGTTGGGGATGAATGATCACCCTGGTATTGTCAATCACTCAATAATTTTATATCCCCAAAGCTCTCCCTTGGTTGTTTTGTACTACCCCAAAAATGACATTTTATTCTCGTATTTGTTCACAGACGTGATTCACATTTTGCTATCTAGAGCATAAGGAAATCATTCTAAATTCAGCAATAGTGCCAGTTTGACTAAAAAAAAGTTATTTTCCATATCCACCGGAATGTTAATCGGATTCTTGTTAGAACATGTGTAAGAAGTGGTTTTCATTGTCACAGCTCTTGATGTCAGATTACTAAAACAACTTATGTTTTGTTGTGGGAGCATGGGTGCACGCAGAACCTCCCCAATCACATGAACGCTCTCAGCCCACACTTCGTAATACACAGAAATTATTTGTGTTTTGTGGTAACGACTGAATGGCAGGAACAGCAGAATTTCAACGTGGCTGTTCTTTATTTGATTAAATATATTCTCTATTTATTCTTAAAAAAAACTAATTTAAGTTAAACGGCAATAAACCATGATAATTTAGAAAACATGTTGAAACTGAGAGTGAAGAGAAATGTTCTCTACGTAAACCACACTGTAAACCATAAAACTTATTTTTGTCAACTGCTTCTCATGACAGTGGCTAGGAATTTGACATTTCTACTACAGTAGGCAAAAAAACATGTAAAATACACTCTCCCACATACCACATCACATCTCTATTTATATTTCCAAACTAAAAGCATTTCAGCCCCCAAAAGTGCTGAGTGTACTGTGTACGTTTACACCAAGAGCTGTAAGTTCATACAAGCCTTACCTTAAACTGGTGTACTTGTCTGGCCAGGCCCCCTGCCCAGCGCCAAGCCGTACTTAATGGATCAGGCTTAGCTCACCAAGAGAAAACCATTGCTCTTGATCCTAAAAGGTGGGGAACTTTTCAGCGAACTCTGGTCAACACGAGACAAAACAAAAAACTATTCTCGGGCAGATTATGAAAACCATTTGAAGCATCCAAGGCCACTTATCCACTTCAAAACGTGTCAGCAGCTATTCAACTACTTACGAAAATGAGCTTTGTGAAAATTCATGTAGTTTGAGGCCGAGTATTCTAAAACTAGAAAAGGAATCTTAAATAATCTGTTACGGTACACATGAAAGTGACAGAAACGTGGCTAATTCTCTAACGTTAGCTGAGGTATACATGCTATACAGTTGAGTAGATCTCAGAAGATTTATAATAAAAACTTCCCCTTTCCACTTAAAGATCATAAGAAGTCAGCACAATCTGGTCTTCTCCCTGCTGAAAGGGTATTTAGTTTGGGATGTAATGTTTTAAAACAATAATACAAACCTCCTGGGAGAATACCACAATAAATGTCTCAAAAACCACTCAGTTAATCCCAGGGTATAATCCGGCTGTTTTAAATTACTGCAGGGAATATTACGGGCCTTAATGACACTGTAACTGCTTAAAGCCAAAGAAAGCTAGAAAGAGAGGCCAAAAAGATGAGCTCAGAGCCAGCTGAAGTGACAACAAACATGTGGCTGTTTATTAGGATTGGAGAGGTTTAGCCTGCAGATGTTTGTGGTCTCTAGAAGGTTCCAGAGGAATGAGTTGTTATGAAGATTTGCAGAGTTTGATGAGAGCAAGATTCTTCTTGGAGATGGCAGGCCCCAGACAGGGAGGCCCAATGGTAGAGACAGAATTTATAGATTTCTGTGGTCAGATCATACTCTACTGGTTCCACAATGTACATCAACAAATTAATATTGTACGGATGTCATTTCAAAGCCTCCTAAAGACGAGAGTCATTATTGAAGCCATTAGAGCACAGATGGTTCAAACTATATGCAGATACTCATACTTGCATTTTTGCATTATAGCTGCTTTTTTTTTTTCTGTTGAACTGTAATGAATTGTCTCATAATCTATTCCATCTTCTTGCCATTAGCAGGCTTTGAATGTTCACAAATAGGAGCAAAGAACTCATTTTCCAGAGCTTTAATCACACAAAGAGGGAATGCCTAATTCTCTAAATGAAATGGTCTGTGATCACTGAAGCAGAGATTTAATATATCACGGCAAATTAGGTAGATTTTAATAAATTACTTATCTCCCTGAATACTTTACATATGCTTAAGAAGGAACATAGCCTGTTTGCAAACAGTGAAAACCCACAGCCTATAAAAATCCTTTGAAGAAAATGACAAATAAAAAAGTAAATTAAAAAATGAAATGCATTATATCCTAGACCTCTAGAGACAATTCCTTTGCAGCATTGATTCACAGCTCCATTAAAAATATCAATTAAATCCTTCAGTGAGATTGAGTAAAAGCTAGAAAATTAACTTTCTGAGCTGCTTTTCGATGATCTGGTTATCCAGATACACCCTCGCATTGTACAAGCTTGATGTAAATTTAAAAAATGATAAAAAGATACTCCTTTCAGGTCTAACTAAGCATATCAGAATTTGAGGCATATTTTTAATATTTTCTTTCTATGTCATAAGCTAAGTTTTCAAAGTGTAAATTTCATGTATCTGTCTCTTCTTTACATACACACATTCCTGGATCCCATATTACCATTACAAATACATGAAAACAATACAAATAAGAAGAACTGTAATTTTTAAGAAAGAAAAACAAAAAACTTGCAGTAATTTAATAAGTTGGTGCCAAGTCTCATTCTTTATATGTAATTGATAGAAATGGCATGCATCAAAGAAAATGCATACTGAGCTTTAATGTGCATAAAATGGATATTAGCATTTTAAAGAGGAAGATTAACACATTAATCCAAGTAATTTTCATAATATTGCTTCTAATAAAATCTTCACAGTGCAAAACTCTTAATGAGGCTAATCATACACATTCCATTTAGTGGGACAATTAGGGATAACGTAAAAGTATTTCTTTTTCATAGGTTTTCTAAGGTTTATGCTTTTTGCTTATTAAAAATAAAAATGGGAATTGCATTTCAGTTCTTCATAAGAAAATGTTGAAAATGCAAATAGACTTTCTCATGTTATCATGTAGGTATAAATTATTGAGAAGGTGTTGCCCACTGTGGAGAACTTAAGTCCTGAGGGGGTGGCAGTCATGGGAAGGAGGGAATAGAAAAATAAACAAATGGAAAAAGTATACAAAACTTGAACACTTCAAACCCAGGCCTCCTCCCTCCCAGCTTCTCATGAATTATAGATTACATACAGCAGAGTAATTACGAAAATCTCATCTAAGTGCTTTCATGTGAGCATTTACTCAGGAGTAGGAGATGCCTCTGGAGCAGTTTCTTTCAAGCCTCCAAGTCATCTCTGTATTGCTCGTAGACAGACCGTAGGGCATGGACTGCTTCGACAGTTACCCTGAGCTTGCCAATACCTCCACCATCTGCTCGGGCATCCAAAACTAGGGAGAAGATAGCAGAAAAGTGTTAATATCATTCAACAGATTTTTCTTCAGAGAGCCTAGCTGAAACAGTAGTTGAAAAGATGAAAACAGCTCTACAGAGGTCCAAAGTTCACTGGTATCTCAGAAATCTAAAAATCAAAGCTTGTCATGTGTGTATGAGTGTGTATACACATTTCAGATGTACTGTATGTATGTACACATATTGCTTGTAGAGTTAAAACTAATGATCTAATCCTGAAGTTTACCCAGTGGAAAGGCTATAGGATAATGATTCCCACAGAATCAGAATTTCTTAGTAGGAAATAAGAGTCTAAAAGGGATCAAGATATGACAATGAAGAATTTGTTCTAACATACTGTGTTAACAAATATCAGAATGGCAACTTACTGTAAAGAAATTACATGATCATTATTTATATATTTTTAAAGATTTTTTTTTGATGTGGACCATTTTTAAAGTCTTTATTGAATTTGTTACAATATTGCTTCTGTTTTGTTTTGGTTTTTTGGCCACGAGGCATGTGGGATTTTAGCTCCCCGACCAGGGATTGAACCTGCACCCCCTGCATTAGAAGGTGAAGTCTTAACCACTGGACCGCCAGGGAAGTCCCCTGGAATGGTTATTTATCTTTCTAAGGAAAACATTCCATTTAAAATAGATTATATGTGAAATTAGAAAAAGTTAAAATGGCAGACCCAGAATCTTAAGGTCTATGGATTGGCTTTGAGGGTCTATGAACTGATGTTGCAAGAAAGTAGATGTAAAATTCTGAGCGTCTGTGGGCTTTTCTGGGAAGGAGGCACAGCTTTAGTGGTGTATCAAAGGCAGACTGTTTGATAATTCTCTGAGCTCAGTGGTGGGGGCCAAATGGGATGCTGATTCAGACCCCAACTCTCTGTGAACAGCGATAACCTACTAGTGACCCAAGGCCAGAATTTTGGACTTTGTAAGTCTTGACAGCACTTATGAGTCTATATAGTTTCCTATGTATTTTCCTCGTGGTTTTCCTTGAACTTTTAATATGTGTGTGTGTTTAACTCCAAGAAAATTTGTAAGGAAACCTTCAAATAAAACTTAGTATACAAAGACTTAGGTGGAGAAATGAGCAGGTAGGTAGATTGCAGGGGCACAAATGGTCCCCAGCGCACTGCCGAGCCCTCACCTCTTCTTTGGAACGCCTCACTTCTATGTCTGGCACAGAGCAACGCATTAAAAACCTAACCTTACCAGCGTTTAATTTTCTGACTCTTTCCCAGAACAAGGCCACAATAGCTGTCTCTATCAGACCAATATGATCATTTGTGGTCTTGCAGAATGAGAAGATGGCTTTTGAAACAGCACTGACTGTAGAAAAGATAAAGAATCTAAAGCACAGATAATTTTGAACATTTCTGTCAGACTCTCTTGGTTCTGGGTGTTTTTAATAGGATTTAGGTTCATATTTTAATCCTCTCATCTTTTTCTTCTGTGCCTGCCAAAGTTGTGATATGTGTGTGATATGTATAGTTTATAAAATTTCCCAGAATAGGTTTCTAATTTGGTTACTTGGTCTAATTTGGTTAATTATTTGGCTTGATCCTGACTTTTGAGCACTTGACACACATCCAGGACAAGCAGCTTGACATGTGAACCACAGCTGAACTACGGTGTAAGCAGAGTGCCTGGCACTTAAGAGGTGCTCAGTTAAGTGCTCATTTAATGCATGAATAAATGAGTAAACAAACCGTGTACATTCTTCCAGTGATGGATGGCTCTGCTGACTTAAGAAATGAGATTAGGACTCAGCCTCGTTTCTTCATTTATTGTACAGCCCAGGCCATCCCTGATTATTATTTTTAAAAGTCTTGATTTCATAAAGTACAGTGCCTTCTGCATGTTCTAAATGTGTTATATAAGGATAAGGGGTAGAAATTAGGCATTGTTGGGACTCACACCTGGTGAGGTGAAAATCTACAAGAGCACTTTTTGTCAGGAATCCCTAACTCCTCCCTGAATCCTGATGAGAAGCAAGTGACCAAAACTGCTCAGTTATTTGCAGTGACTATATCACCGGACTGTAACATTGAAGTAAAGAGAAGCCTTGCAGAACACACTGTAATGATCACTCAGAATAACATGCCTTAGCTGAAATAAGGGTTGACAGCATGAGGCTTCTAGAAACAACATTTAAAAAAATCCAATGGGGCTTCCCTGGTGGCGCAGTGGTTGAGAGTCTGCCTGCCGATGCAGGGGACACGGGTTCGTGCCCCAGTCTGGGAAGATCCCACGTGCCGCGGAGCAGCTGGGCCCGTGAGCCATGGCCGCTGAGCCTGTGCGTCCGGAGCCTGTGCTCCGCAACGGGAGAGGCCACAACAGTGAGAGGCCCGCGTAACGCAAAAAAAAAAAAAAAATCCAATGGCCACATTTTTGTGCCCCACAATGCCCCCCCAATACTAACAAAATGAATAATTCCTTGAGAAACACAATTAATTATTTTTAAATTTCTGTTGATTCAAAGGAAGGCAGAGAAGGAGGGTAAGGGGGGGATGTAGGGAGAAATTCCAGCCTCAACAAAACATCAGCTTGAGTCGCAAAGGATTCAACTAGTGTGTGACTCAACGTCCTTGCAGCCAGCAAAAAGAAGGTTTTAATAAAGAATTTGGATTTCAGCAATTGCTGGTTGTACAGATTGAGCAATACTTCCACCCATACCATCAATACTTTGCTCGATGATGTCTCTCCCTTCCCGAAACATGTCGGCGAGGTCAACGTTAGCAATGCCGATGTCCTCACACTCCAGATCCTGCTCATCCTCTGGAGGGTCACTGACCACAGTGAAGCGAACGCTGAGAAGGGAAAGAACACAGAACATCGCTACAAAGTGAGAAAAAAAAATCACAAATGAAACAAAACTCCTGAATGGGTTTTTATCACAAACTGTGAAATCTCAGTTTCCAATTATTCCAATAAAAAGAAAATTATATAAGTTATTATATGAACGATTAGAATGATTATAGCACACCCAGACTTCACATGAACACTAATTCACTTTTCTAAGCACTGATTATCATTTATCACTAGAATCTGAGAAAATTACTAGGCGAAGAGAAGAACCAGATGTTCACTCTATTATACATTATCTGATCATATTTTGACATGTCTACTTTTAAGGCTAAAAGGATCAAGTGAATAAAGACCAGGGAGGTTAGGGCAGCTTTTTCAACAGAAATGCAACATTTTCTACAGAAATGCACAACTTTGGAGTTTCTACTAAGCAATTTAACCAACTGTGTTCTATATATTCTTAATTATGTTAGCTAAATGTTGTAGCTCTACCCAATAGCTATATGAAATGTTTGTATTAGTTCAGCAATCTTTCAACTTACAATCATAGCATCCAAGTTTTATTTTACTTTTAGACATATAATTGGAGGGTTCTGATGGAACTGATTTGAATTAGTGGCTTGTGTTGAGGCCAAACACACTTGGACTGACCAAATGACAGGAATTTACAGTTAAGTACTCTTTTGATATGTCTTGGCAGCATAGCTTAAACCACGAATGCTTGTAAATGACCATTTTAACCATTTTCAAAATCTATCCATCCCAAATCAGAAACAAAACAAGAAACTTGTTTCTTAGATAACACTGTTAGGTAAAAACCTAAGTCTCTGGGATGTCATGCCTTGAAAAATATGCAAGATAAAAATCCTTTCCAAATGCTTACAGGTAAACATGACAATATTTTAAAATAATTTGCTAAAAGTATTCAACATTTCATTTCTTTACTAAGTCCCTGTTTTTCCATAGCAATAAATTCTGATCAGGAAATAGAAAGATGGATATTTTATATGATGCATAAAATAGATAAATTAAGATTAAGTGGTTTAAGGGCATCCGTTCTAGGTTCAAATTTCTGCTTTCCTATTAATTAGCTGTGTGACCTTGTACACATTACTTAACCTCTCTGATCTCGGTTTCCCCATCTGTAGAATAGTAATGGTTCACTGGGCTCTTGTGAGGACTGGATGAGATGATACATGTAAATGATGCCTGGAACACATTAAGCACTGAGTAAATGTTTGCTCTTTTATTATTACTATTTTTAATCTAGGTAGAGCTCCTTAAGCTTCTACATTTCTAAGGGGAGAGAAAAAGAATACATGGGAAAGGCTTGTCTCAATTGAAAACCGAGACACCCAAATTGTACAATGACTGTATCACTCATTAAACAAGAAGAATGATGATGAAAGATATTGTCCTAAAATGAATATACTTAGAAAAGAAGGAATTAGAAGTGATATTTGACACACATTTTACACCCACAAGACTTACAGAAAGGATGGAGGCTACAAGATTGTAATAATATTAAGTGTTATCCTTATATAATGTCTCATATCTAAGGATAATTATCTATATACTTTACAAATGCATACCACTACCTCCACTGAATACATGAGAATTCTGAGACAAAAAGAAAAAAAAACCTTCTAAGTGCCAGAGAAAGGGCTAAAAACAAAAAATGCAATATTTCTGGTTTAGATTCTATAGGGAGCAAAATGAGATGTCAAATACAAAATTAAGAAACTAAAGTTAGGCTCTAAAGGGAGGAAGGTAAAATAATTTAAAAACTACAGCTTGGCTTCGGCTAAACTGTACATACACATACACGGACACGCACAGACACATCTTATCTTACCTTGAACCCTGCCAAAACAACGGGATGGAACCTTGCTTTACATGCTGAAGAGGCTTCACTAACCAGCTTAAATGTCATCTCCTCGGGTTTGCCTTCATGTTATTATTACTTTTTTTATTCCTACTTTTTGTTTTTGGCTGCGCTACAAGGCTTGTGGGATTTTAGCTCCCTGACCAGGGATCGAACGCGGGCCTGGCAGTGGTACCGCGGAGTCCTAACCACTGGACCGCCAGGAATTCCCTTTATGTTATTTTCCATTTTAGCAGCTTGTTTAGCTTTCTCTTAGTACCTATTGTAACATGTAATTGGTTGATCTGTTTACTTGTTGTCTGTCTTCCTCAGTGGAATGTATACTCCATGAGTGCAAAGATATCCTCTTGTTCAGCATTTTAGTTCCTGATACTTAGGTAGGGATCATAAATATTTGTTGAATTACTACATGAACTGCAAAATGGAAGTCCTAGATGAAGGCTGGCTCATTTGGGGAAGGTTGGCTGGAGAAGGCAGGCCTTGGGCTGGGCCTCAAGATTTAGACCTCGAACGTCACCTGCTGTCATTTAGGAAACCAGAAGGCACTGAAACTCCTTAGATCATTTAGCAGTTTTGATTCTTTCCTCATTCTGAAATAGTTCGTTTTTATATGAAACAGGATAGAAGAGCCTCAGGGCTCACCTGTGAGTTTTACGTACCGGAGTGCTGATAGTTAAGTTGGATCTGTACAGCAGAACACTGTGAAAGGGAAGAAATGAAGCCAAAGGGGAACCTTAAGTCGGTGTCAAAACCATGACTTCAAATAAATAATTTCCAGACTCCCATTTCAATGTGTTGCCTCCCTTTTAAAGTGACGCTTGTATATTTGCAAATATAGCATGGGACAGAATGCAAAGGTACTATATGTGATTCATTATACAATGCACATCATCTTATGTGTGTCACAGAAGATTGGCCAAACTTATCTAACTGTGGCTCTATAAGTTATCAGCAATGTTCAAGGGGGCTACTGTCTGAGAAAATGAATTCTTATATACTAGGAGGTACTTTAAGTAATGTGACCTCAGAGTACTTAAAAAAGGTGGGAACATTCACTGGAATAACAGTTGTCTTTTGGTTGTGGAAAAATGTAAACTCCTTTTTTTTTTCCCCTTAAGAAAATGATACTGTCAAAGGAGAGAAATGGGACAGGGCTATTCTCCCATGATGGCCCCAGCCCTCCCCTGGCAGTCTGAGGAGCACGTGGCCAGCGCTCCAAGCCCTCAGCTGTCATCAGCCCCGAGCCAGTCACTCTGCACCTGCAGTGCCTCTTGCAGTATCTAAAATGACATGAACATTTGTGCCTCTGTGGACATTTAGAAATTTTTAGGGAAACAATGATGGGAGAGTGGGAGTCATTACAGCTATGGTGGACTTTTTTTTATTTTTAAAGTTCAGTTCTGGGCAGTGATGACCGAGCTTCTTGACCGCAGAGAAGTAGATGACATGGCCAGTGCCGTTTAATCACTAGTGACCTGGGGTACCCAGGGGGCCAGTGGTATTTGAGGTGGCCTTGAAAGAAGCTGAAGTATACAAAGTAAGTAAAACCTGAGTGATTATCTACCATCCTGGGAAAAACAGAACCTCAGGGCAATTAATAGGGTTTTCCTACTCTTTCTTCAGAATCAAGATCCAAGGAGGGACTTCCCTGGTGGTCTAGTGGTTAAGAATCCTCCTTCCAATGCAGGGGACACAGGTTTGATCCCTGGTCGGGGAACGAAGATTCCACATGCTGTGGAGCAACTGAGTCCACGTGCTCTAGAGCCCACACACCACAACAAGAAAGCCCACGTGCTGTAACTACTGAGACTGAGTGCTGCAACTACTGAGCCTGCATGCCACAACTAGAGAGCCCACACACCACAACTACTGAGACTGTGTGCCACAATGAAGATCCCGCATGCTGCAACTAAGACACGACGCTGCCAAATAAATAAATATTAAAAAAAAAATCCAAGGAAATAATACATGTATTTCAAGGAGTTAAAGAAAAAGCCACTGTCAGATCCTAAGAGCTAAGAATTTCAGTTTCATTTCATGAAACAGAAGATCAGATGCTAGTTTGGAAGCTCTTTTGAAAAATATAATGTCGTTAATGTTCACTTCCTGGCCTCTAGGAAACAGATGAACCTCAGTCTCTTTCTCAGGTGGGGGAGGGGTAAGTGCTGGTTTGAGGCAGTGAGAGGCTTTGTCACTGATGGGCCATAAAGGCAAGGAGAAGAGGACAATGGGGAGATAAAGGGTCCACCCAGGCCAACGGGGACAAGCCAGCAGAGGGGCGTTGGCGAAGCCCCCAGATCAGGGGTTGATGGGTAGCACTTAGATAACTCCTCAGACTGCATGGATGGGAGCTCAATCAAAAGTATGAACTTCTTTATTTATTTAAATTTATTTAAAATTATTTATTTATTTATTTATTTATGGCTGCGTTGGGTCTTCGTTGCTGCGCGCGGGCTTTCTCTAGTTGTGGCGAGTGGTGGCTACTCTTCGTTGCGGTGAGCGGGCTTCTCACTGCGGTGGCTTCTCTTGTTGCGGAGCATGGGCTCTAGGCACATGGGCTTCAGTAGCTGTGGCTGGCGGGCTCTAGAGCGCAGGCTCAGTATTGTGGCTCACGGGCTTACTTGCTCCACGGCAGGTGGGATCTTCCCGGACCAGGGCTCGAACCCGTGTCCCTTGCACTGGCGGGCGGATTCTTAACCACTGCGCCACCAGGGAAGTCCAGCAAGAATTTATTAAGATCAGGTTTTTTTCCTTCTCGAAAGGGTATAATTTCTCTACTGACCAAAAATGCAAAGTGTCCTGTTCAAGTTTGCCCCAAAAAAGCATTAAAAATAACATGACATGATGAACTATTAAAAAGTGCTAGTGAGGTAAAAATTAGTATGAAAGGCTGATGAGCTATTACAAATAATAATATTACTGCTGCTTATAATGACGGCAGTGAATATTTACTGTGCACTTACTCTGCGTCAGGCGCTATTCTATCCATCTTACACATATCATCTCATTTAATCTTTACAACCACCCTGTATTATCTCCGTTTTACAGATGCAGAAAGTGAGGCACAGGGTGGTTGTCTGAGGTCAGACAGCTAGTAAGTGATAGAACAAGAATTTATATTCCAGCCATTGAGTCCAGAGCGCCCCCTCCTGGCAATCACTGTTAGGTGTTTTACACTTATACCTGACTGACAATGGGATACTTTATACACTACACTGTACAGTCTTTTGGTTTGCAAAGCACGATAGGATCTTTACAGTTACTCTGTATGATAGGCAGGGCTGTGATATTTCTAGGAGGAAAGAGACCCAGAGAGGTCACATACTCATTCAAGGACACTGAGTGAATCAGGGAAGTAAGGTGTTCTGCTTCCTCATCTCGTGCTTTTCTTTCCCCACCACACCACGCTACAGAGATCTCCTTTGTATAAACTGCCAGATAATTTAGAATGCTTAAATGTACCTTCTATTAGGCATCTCTTGTTTAAGTAGTATAGCTTTTAAGATGTCTCTCTTGGCTTGGTTGTTTTCTTTATCCACGTAGATCACTAAACCAAAAAAAAAAAAAAATCCGCAAGAAGTCACTCAGGAATATGCTACATTAGTACCATGTATTTGTATAAATACCTGTTTTTAGAGGCGCAAGTCATACCACCTCACTTGTACGCAAGGGAAAAGAAAGCCGCGCTGGAAACCAGAATCAAATCTGAATAGTCATGTGATCTAATGTCATGTCACTGGCAGGTTTACGTGCACACTGTCAGAAAAGATACAAGCAACATCTAAGAGTGCCACATCGCTGTCACTGCCTGTTAATGGCAGTGGCAGTCGTGACAGTAAAAGCGAGCGGTCTTTATTGCTTTGTATTTGAGGGATTTACTGCATTTTCTTTCACCCAAGAAGCAAGTGACATGATAATGTATGGCAGAGAGCTTGTCCTTCCTGACAGCCCTGGTAATTTAATCCTTCTCTCCTGCCACAACATGCAATAAAAGAGGCATCCTAGTACAATGGGTTGAGGAAATCCACACACTGACGCTTGCTGGTGGTTGGGTGGGGGTACGGCATAGACCTGTGGTGGAAGGGAGAGAGAGAGGCTTTTTAGGGTGTGAAGTTTGTCTTTGGTTTTCAAAGGTTCACGCTGGCATGCAGGAGTGTGGTTAGACTTTACTTGGCTGAAATATAAGATTAGGTAACTCATCTAAAGATCCACCAGGAAGAAGACAGTGAACACGTGAAACTGTAAATGTCTGCACTTTGGGAAAATGGCATCTCACAGTGCGAACACTCTAATTTTCATTCTGATTATTTTTTCTCAGCTCGGTAGCAGCCTTTCAGCCATGCGCTAACTTCTGAAGACATTTCTTTTTCAGGTGCCATTTTGGAGTTAAAGTCTCTCCTGTGACCAGATCTCAATTTAGAGATAATCCCTGATCAAAAATACACAAAGGGTGAAAAGATACCATGACAGTTCTAAAGCCAGGTTACGTTGGGAACAAACATATTTCATACTGAGAATGTTTCCCTGGACAATTTGAGTTCAATCTCAAATTATGATGCTATCAACTCATTTAATCGTTGGCTAGTTGAACAAATATTAGCCGAGGGCCAGGGATGGCACATGCTGGGCACTGAGTGAGGCACAAAGGTCTGTGTGGAGGTGGGCTGGTAGTTTAAGAGAAGGAAGAACCAAGGTCAAACAGCAGCTCTTAGCTTTTTGCTCTTTGCACGATACCATATTAGTAAATGTGACCGATGATACAGGTTACTGAGATTTACAGGAATCATAAAAGACAAAGTGTTCTTGTATATTTTGTAAATATAGTGTTTTACTTACCAATGCTAAAAAGGCATGCTTTTAAAAAAAGTCATGCTTTTCCACTAATGCTGGGAGATGGGACCTCATTTGGCCACCAGCACACCAAGCTAAATTTGAACTTTTCTTTTCCAAATCGGAATTTTTTGTTTTTGCTGTTAATTACCAATTCAAGATATGGTAGACCATATCCTTTCTGACTTCAGAGTTCTAAAGCTTTTAAGCCATACTGGCCTACATTTCTTTTGTGATAATTTTTCTCAGTTTTACTGAGATATAACTGACATATAACATTGTATGAGTATTAGGTGTACAACATAATGATTTGATATATGTATATATTGCAAAATGTTTATCATAGTGAGTTAACATCCATCACCTCACATGGTGACAATTTTTTTTACTCTCTTAGCAACTTTCAAATACAAAATACAGTGTTGTTAATTATAGTGGTCTACATTGCTTGAAGACAAGGGTAATCTCAGTGATTTAAAACAAAAAAAAAAGACTGAATTCAACGTCTAGCATCCAAATAGTCTTTCAATTAAACTAGACCAGTTCTGATGAATCTCAACAGCTTGAAAAAAATTTTTTAATGTGATAAAATATACATAACATAAAGTTTAGTATGTTAACCATCTTTAAGCATACAGCTTAGTGGCATTCAGTACGTTCACACTGTTTTGCAGCCATCTCCACTATCCATCTCCAGAACTTTATCATCATCTCCAACTGAAACCACACCCACTGAACAGTAACTGCCTACTCCCTCCTCCTCTCAGCCCCTGGTAACCACTATTTTACCTTCTGTCTCTATGACTGACTATTCTAGATACCTCTTATAAGTAGAACCATATAATATTTATCCTTCTGTGTCTGGCTTATTTCAATTAGCATAATGTTTCCAAGGTTCATCTATGGCATGTGTTAGGATTTCATTCCTTTTTAAGACTCAATAATGTTCCTGTGTGTACATGTATATACACATACAGACACATACATACAAACACAGCACATTTTGTTTATCCATTTGTCTTTTGACGGATACTTAGGCTGGTTTCACCTTTTGGCTATTGTGAATAATGCTGTGATGAACATGGTGTACAAACATCTGTCAGAGTCCTTGCTTTTAATTCTTTTGGGTACATTTCCAAAAGTACAATTGCTAAATCTTTGGCAATTCTATGTTTAACTTTTTTTAAAAAAAATCTTTACCATTGAAATTGGTAAAAAAAAAAATGGTATAGTTGTGACACCTTCTGCTTCATCCAGTTGACCAGCACACTGTATATCCTATTCTCCTGACAAAGATAAAAATAGTGATGACCACCATTTATTGAGCAATGTTTATTATGTACTAGGTACTACACTCAATGCTCTCCTTACTGCAATCACATCTGTTAAGAACCATGCTGACCCACATTTTACAGATGATTAAGCAGACCCAGAGAAGGTAAGTAATTTGCCTCAGGTTACCTAGTTAGAAAGTGGTGGAGCTAGAATTTGAATCCAGGGAGGTCTGCCCCATGGCCTGCCTTCTTAACCTCCATGCTATACCTTCTCCTTCTTCCACATGAAGCCAGAGCTCTTCCTGCCGTTTAA
This sequence comes from Delphinapterus leucas, assembly GCF_059928025.1. Lineage (NCBI taxonomy): Eukaryota > Metazoa > Chordata > Mammalia > Artiodactyla > Monodontidae > Delphinapterus > Delphinapterus leucas. Next base: position 30,249,221 of record NC_143148.1, read on the forward strand.
GCTGCAGCCATGTTGTTAGCACAGACTGGGATGTGAGAGAGAATTCCATCGCTGTATCAAGAGAGGCCGTCTCGCCCTCCTTTCACTCTTTCTTAAAGGGATATTGCTTTAGATATTTACATCTGGTCCAGGTGCGTTAACCAGTTCTCTTGACTGAACACTTTCAAAAATTCCTTTTCGACAAATAATAAATGCTGGAGAGGGTGTGGAGAAAAAAGAGCCCTCCTATACTGTTGATGGGAATGTAAAATGGTACAGCCACTATGGAGAACAGTATGGAGGTTCCTTAAAAAACTAAAAATAGAGTTACCATATGATCTTGCAATCCCACTCCTGGGCATATATCCAGAGAAAACTATAATTTGAAAAGATACATGCACCCCAATGTTTATTGCAGCACTATTCACAATACCCAAGACATGGAAGCAACCTAAATGTCCATCGACAGATGAATGGGTAAAGAAGATGTGGTACATATATACAATGGAATATTACTCAGCCATTAAAAAGAATGAAATAATGCCATTTGCAGCAACATAGACGGACCTAGAGATTATCATACTAAGTGAAGTAAGCCAGATAAAGACAAATATCATATATCGCTCACATGTGAAATCAAAAAAAAAAAAAGATCAAAATGAACTTATTTACAAAACAAACAGACCCACAGACATAGAAAACAAACTTATGGTTACCAAAGGGGAAAAGGTAGGGGGAGGGATAAATTAGGAGTTTGGGATTAACAGATACACATCACTATATATAAAATAGATAAACAATAGGGACCTACTGTATAGCATAGGGGACTATACATAGGGGATATTTTGTAATAAGCTATAGGGGAAAAGAATCTGAAAAAGATATCTGTCTATCTATCTATCTATAACTGAATCACTGTGCTGTACACCTAAAACTAACACAACATTGTAAATCAACTATACTTCAAAAAAAAAAAAATTCCTTTTCGAAAAAACTCAAGCTACTTACTGATGAGTTTGGTTCTCCAAAAGTGTACCAAGTTAGAACTACACAGCTCTCCTGCTTGCACAAACAAGGCCTAGACTGGGGATCTTAACCTAGCCTATTGGTTCTCAGTCTTTAATGCGCATCAGAATCCCTGGAGGATGTGTTAAAAATGCAGATTACTGAGCTCACCTTCAATTTCTAATTCAGTAGGTCTGGGGTAGGGCCTGAGAATTTGCATTTCTAATATCTTCCCAGCTGCTGCTGCTGCTGGTCAGGATACCATTGAGAACCAGCGTTTGGGCCCAACACTCCTTTGACTGATTTTTGAAAAGGATCAGGAACTAGTAAACATTTTTTTTGTGTTAAACATGTGGGAGATAGAGACACTTTGGTTACCTCTAATTAGGTCATGATCCCAAGGACATCCATTTGGTGTTCTGAATTAGATGGTTAAAAAAAAAAATCTACAATTTCAAAACTTGAAATACATCCTTTAAAAAGCAATTCTGGTGATTATGAAATGTATCAGAACTCTCCAAAAGTTAAGCTATCCACCTTTCATTCTCATCAGAAATCACATTTCTTTAGGACCTGCTAGATTTTGACATAAATTTACTGAAAGCATATGTCTCAAACAAGATACAAACCAGTAGTCCAAATACTTGAGTTGATCTTGAATTGTCTACCATTAAAAACACATCCCTCACTTCTGCAGGCTGCAGAAATCCTTATTTTCTTTATCAATGTCATTTGGCAGAAGAAATGCAGATGGTTTAGTTATATAAAGGGTTGATAACCTTGAAGATAACTTTTGTGTTGAAGTGTTATCATCCCCCCAGTCCTTATCTTTGCCAAGTTTTTCCTCCCATTAGTAACAAAATCTAAAGTTCTACATCCTTTTCATCTTCTGCATTAAACTTTAATTGTTCCAACAGATAGACCATTCAATGCTCAGAGACTAAAGGCCTAGATCTGTATAAGTCTCATAAAAACTTTGGACGATTTCATTAATCTTTTTTCTTCCCACTGTCAACTCCCTAGAAGACTTTATTCAGCCCAGACAACATTCTGTAGACCTACCATTAATCTTATTCTTTTCCAAACTATTTTCTTGCTTTCTCAGCGTTCTCCAAGCAAATTTTTCAAGCCCAATAAAATACAAATGTTTTGTTCTTGCTACCAGTGTCTAGCAAGTTAATTCAACGTTGATTCTTTTCTTTTTTCTTCTAGTATTAGTAGCCCTAAAATGATATATATTTCGTGTATGTGAAACTGGTATTAACACCTCTTAATAAAGAGACTGAATTAGGCTATGAATAATCCTGGGGATCACTAGTCTAAACCTCTCATTTTATGTACCTAATTTAGGCCTCAGTATACAAATCCCTTTTGAATAGATTCAAGTCATAATGCAGGGTAAAAATCATCGCAAGGTTTGGTTAACCTCTTGCCTGGTATGGTGTTCAAATAGGAGACAGCATGTACTAACTGTCCTTTAAGTTTTCTGTCTCAATTAAAACGTCAGTTTGGAAATAAAACTACTTTCATTAACACTTAATAAGATTTGGAAGATGTAAGCCTACATTTATATTGACCTCTTTTATATCAAATAACAAGTGAATGGTTAATCATCACAATAATTAGATGAGTGAGATAGTTACTTATTAACCAAGGAGATTCTCCTGCAATGAAGGAGATGCAAACATAGTAATTTAAAAATAAACACTTTCAGTATGTCCTACTTAAGTGAAAAATAAACCTTCTCCAAGGTTAATGTTATTTCTCAAATTTGCTGATGATCTAGGACTTCATTTTTTCAGATACAGTAGATATAAAACAGCATTAATTTGCTTCTAAGCACAAAGTACATTCCTCTCCCTGCCCACCAGATAAATATCCTTAAAATTCTTTTCAGTTAACCTTGAAAATTCTATATAGTCAAATCTCAATAGGTAGGAATAGAAGCTGCAGAAAGGTACAGTAAACACTTCTAATGAATTAAATTCTAATAGATTACTGGTTTTCTTGTTGATATCAAATGACTAATTCACTAGAAACATAAGCAACTCTTAAAATACCATTTAGATAGTAGGGTATCTTGCAGTAAAAGGAAAACATTTAAAACAACCAAATCAATGCCAACCAACCAACCAATAAACCAACAAAAAGCCTCAAACAGACCTAGGTCACCATGTGAGAATGTACAAAATTCAGGATACTTGAGCATGTGTCACAGGTTTCATCCAAAGAATGACTTGCATTGCTCCTTAAGCAAATGGAAACCTCTGTTCTGCTGCATGGCCAAGTGTCTCAATGTACAACCAATTTCTAAAAAACCATTTTGTCGTCAGTCCAACCAAACAGTCTACTGCTGCCCTTTACAACGAATAATACAAAAACCAGAAGGGCTTGTCTCTTTACTTGGGTGGTACCTTCGTTAAAATTAGTTGACTAGGGACTTCCCTGGTGGTGCAGTGGTAAAGAATCCGCCTTCCAATGCAGGGGACGTGGGTTCGATCCCTGGTCAGGGAACTAAGGTCCCACATGCCATGGGGCAACTAAGCCCACGCTCAACAACTACTGAGCCCGCGCGCTTCAACGAGAGAGACTGCGTGCTGCAAATTACAGAGCCCACGTGCCACAACTAGAGAGGGAAAACCCGCACGCCACAACTAGAGAGAAGCTTGTGTGCTGCAAGGAAAGATCCCACGTGCTGCAACTAAGACCTGACGCAGCCAAAAAAAAAAAGAAGAAATAATAATTTTAAAAATTTGAGGAATATTTTAAAAAAATTAGTTGACTAAAGAGTTTTTTCATTACTAATAATATCGTAATTATGGCTTACTTTTCTGATACTTTGCAGTTAAAACATCTCTAGGAAGCTTGAGAAAATATTTTTGGAAATGTTCTATTAGATCAAGTCAATGATAGGAAGGAGAAATCAGATTCTTGTCCTGACCACGTTATTTATTTCCCATGTGACTTCTCAACCCACCTGTTATCACAGAATTATAGAATCTGAGCTGGAAGGGTTCTTAGCACCTTATTCAACAGATAAGACAGGGAATCACGAAATTGAAACACGTTGCCCAAGTTCTCGTAACTAGTAAGAATTATAGATATGGGGAAGACTAGACCAGATCTCTGGATACTCATGATTACTATTTCAAGCAATGAGCATGTTTCTAAAAATGCCAACTGCAAAACAAAAAAACAAACCATGAGCATTTGTAATCCTAGTGGTACAACAGAATGATTATACATGTTGATTAAAATGAAATTTATAGGGCTGCCCTGGTGGCGCAGTGGTTGAGAGTCCGCCTGCCTATGCAGGGGACATGGGTTCGTGCCCCGGTCCGGGAAGATCCCACATGCCGCGGAGCGGCTAGGCCCCGTGAGCCATGGCCGCTGAGCCTGCGGGTCCGGAGCCTGTGCTCCGCAACGGGAGAGGCCACAACAGTGAGAGGCACGCGTACCGCAAAAAAAAAAAAAAAAAAAAAAAAAAAAATTTATAAAACTGGTGAGAAAAAAATATTGGTGTTCAACTAGCATGAGATGGCCTGTTTTGCTAAAGATAATGCAACACTCCATCTTTCTGGTTTGTTTTCATATAGGGTTTTCGAAGAGCTTAATAAGCACTTTTAACTTAGGGTCATGGCAGCTTGATATGATCTTTTTACTCCCCTCTAATTATACACTGATATATACTGTCCTTAAAAACGTCTTAAAGTTGGTTGATCTAAGAATTTACAGGGTGCCTATTGGGTCTATACTGGTCTAGCAGACTTTCATATCAACTAGCTGATAGGTAAAGCCCTAAAAGAGAACACCTGCCTACTGCTATGAAGGGATGTGTGGGCTAAAAAATGAAAAGGTATTTTAAGAACTTATATCACTCAATTAAAATCCTGAGCATCTAGACACTGGGAGAGATATACATGTATATTGTAAAAACATCTGTGTGATGACATTGAGCAGAAATGTGGAAATAATTAGGCCATTAAATTGTTAGAATCATATGATAAAAAAACTAGTAGTTTTATTCTCCTTGAAATATCATATTTTTCGATTAAATTCAATTGTAGACACAGGTGGCATTTTTCTATGATATAGCAGGAACATCTAGAAACATTGTTTTCCCACTGCTTTCGTTTTCTTTTAACTGTAGCATTACAGCTGTCCCTCAGTATCAGAGGGGGATTGGTTACAGGACCCTCGCAGATATCAAAATCTGAGGGTGCTTGAGCCCCTTATATAAAATGGTGTAGTATTTGCATATATAACCTGTGCACATCCTCCTGTATATTTTAAATCATCTCGGATTACTTATAAAACTTAATACCATGTAAACAGATGTAAATACTATGCAAATAGTTACTGATGCATGGCAAATATAAGCTTTGTTTCTTGGAATTTTTTTCCCCAAGTATTTTCCAACGTATTTTAGTTGAATCTGAAGATGTGGAACCCATGGATACAGAGGGCCAGCTGTACCTTAAATTTAATTTCTTAATCCTTATGCTACAGGTTTGACTTTTATTAATCTATTCTGACAACACTTCCATGGTTTTATGCGAACATTAGAGAAATGTACTTTTTCCCTGTTCCTTTGGCTTCCTTCCTTCATAGACAAAAGTTTATACTATAAATACCATACCTACCGTTGCTATAGTTATAGTAGACCCACTGCCCACTCTTGGGTTTTGGAAGTGACACAGGTGTCTCTTCAGCAGGAAGACTGTAGAATCGGCACTCAATGAATAGTCGCTGGATAGTATCATCTACAGTTACTGGAGAATCATTAAGGCTTAGAGCTATGATCTCAATCCGAATTTTTTCTGATGGCTGTTTAAAGAGCAAAAACAAAAAAAGATACAGAACAAATAAAACGAACAAAAAATCCTTCACTCTTTTCCACTATCAATTTTAAATAAAACATAAAGGCAGTGGCCTTCACTGATTTCTTTTTTGGAAGGTATTGTACCCTACTGTCTAGTTACACATGATAGATTATTCACGACAGAGAGAGGGAGAATGAGCTTCTAATGCCCCAGGGTTTGAAGTTAACAGTGTCATGGCAATAGTCTCCTGATTTACATTTGAGGCTATAAATACCCCACTGGTAGTCCATCAGGAATGAAGATTATGAGATCTTCATCTCCGATTACTTTCAGAATGACATGTATCAGTTGGCCTTGTTTCAAACTATGTAATGAAATACATGTTTGTCACTGCTTTTATTTACTCTACGGTACCTGAGAACGTTTTGGTTATTCAGAGACCAAAGCCTGTTGAATACTGTATAGCTACTATGCTAACGTAAGTAGCTACGCGAATCCATATTAACTAGGACTACAGTTCATTCTCTTATATATTCTGCCATAACATATTTCATTCAATAAGTAGTAAGTTTTCAAACAGAAGGAAGAAAATTTTTATCGAATTTAACACATTTTCTTGTAATTTATTTTTATCTCCTTTTTACAGAATTAACTAAAAATATATATTTGTGTAATTTTCATCTCAATCCTTATTTAATAGATTTTGGTGTCACAAACATTATATGAGAGTCACATATGTTTCCTTGAGTAATAGTTTAAAACAAATGATAGACTATGACTTAAAAATTAGATCGCACCAAGATAATTCCTCGGTTAAATGTTTACATTTGATTTTAAATGTTTACAATTTAAAATTTGTTCTTTATTCCCCCTTACTAAATCTCTCTTTATTAAATTCAGAGGCATCCTACTATAAATTATATAACTTAAAATAATAATTAAAAATCCTGATACTAAGACCTGCTTATATAACCAACTTTTAGGAATTCATTGTCAGATGTAAATCAGTATGTAAATTCACCATAGTGATTACTATTTTGATATTTCAAAGTATATAATATAATTAATCAAATTGAAAAGCATAGGTACCCTATTGTAAAAATATTCCCATAAAGAACAATTTCCATTGCTGGCAAACCCCCTCAATATTTGATGAAGTAATTTTACCCCCTTCTTTCAAAAGACATTTTCTTTTATTATGTATTCTAAGACACTTTAACTAAAAACCTAAATCTGAATATTTCAATAAGGTTATTTTATTATTCAGTAGATTCATGGAAATTTTACTAGGATGACAGAGAAAATTCCACACCATTCTGTCTCCACTAATACAGGTACAAGGCTGCAGCTGGCAATATTACTAGGATTAGCATAGTATGATGAAATATTTAAAGGAAAATTTTTTCTAAAACCTAATAAATCAAATAACTGCCAAATGTCATTAAAGTGATGGTCTTTGACTTGAATATGCTTTTCATATTCAAATTTGAAAAGAAAGAGATGAAAGCCTGGAAAGGTTACTCGGTTTCAACTAATAACCTCAAGCCCTCTCCGTTCACGTGCATAAAAAATGAAGTTGGCTCTATTGTCTAATCTCACTTCAGAAAAGCCCTTCTCTGCTTGCCGAAGACTAACATGGTAAAGAAAGTATTTTAAATGATATTATTTTTCCTTAAAATGTATTGTGGTTGTCAAAATAGCACGCACACACATATTTTATAATTCTGGCTCAACTGCAGCACAGCGCATAATTAAGTCTTTTACATAACTTGTAATTTGACAAACTTAGAATTGTTATGACAATAGCATAAAACATTCCTGCTTCTGCACAAAAGAATCATTTTTAGAAAATAGCTATAAAAAGGCAAAAGAGGTATACATGGTTATTTCTACATTGTGAGGAGAGGAATTTAAAATTTATCACAGAACCCAATGAAGAGACAAATTAACTTTTAAATAGCAGGGGAACCAAATTTATTTAAGTGGTTTTAAAATTAATAATATATTAACTGTACAATCCCCATATGAAAACTTGCGTTACTGTAAGAACGAACTTGGGCTGTCAAATAAGCCTACATACAAAATAGAATTCTAAATAAATGTAGATACTTGGATCACAGTCAGACAAACAAAATACCGAAACCAAGTAAAGCAAAGGAAAACCCACTGTACTAACCAAAAAAAAAAAAAAGCTTTAAAATTATTTTTAGGATGTCTATCTTCTTTCTGGTCTAGATATGTTTTTCTCTTTTTTCTGTTATTCCCCCCACCCTGACCCAGCCTCATTACCTCTAGCATATGTCCTTTTTAATTCTCTAACTTAACTGACAGAGTTATTAGTTATCATTTCTTTGTTCCTTTGATGCTACATGAATCAAGCTAAAATAAATCCAAAAAGGGATAAGTTCCAAACAGTATATATCTAGGGAAGCACACCCTGAATAAACAATTTCTAAACATTATAAATTTTGGCTAATTGGGCTAGCCAACTTATTTTTCAGCGCTGGAACAATTCTGGTTGTTCTCATGGCTCTGTGAATCAAAAGTTCAACTAGATTATATACGAAGATTTTCAAGATTAAGAAGCACATCAACTGACTAGCAGACAGCTCCAACTTACTGTCAGAAATGAACTCATGATCTCTTTTCTCCCCCAGTCTCATTTATCCTCTAGATATTTGTTATCTCAGGTGATGACATCACCATCCACCTGGTCACCCAGAACCAGGAGACCCTTGGAGCCATTCTAGCAAATCTCCATTTTCACATCCACCATATCCTATACATCACTCATTCCTGTTCACTTTACTTCCTAAATATTTCAACGTTTCACTGAGTTACAGAAAGCTTAAGATATTTCAACATTGTGTCAGCTACTGGAGATATAAACACAAAACAAGATGCGTTGTTTTTTTTTTTTTTTCTCATTTTTATCTCTAGAGAAACTCCTTCTTTATGTTCTCACATGATCTGAGGAAGGAACTAATTCAACAGTTTCCTAGTATTAGAAAGTAGTTTTATAGAGTAAGAAGGGAGAAATCAGAAGGAATCATAAAAAATAACTGGTTGGCAGAACTGTAAACAGACAGGTGGGTGGTACGAGGCTCTAAGTTCAGTTATAGAGGGACTGTTATCTTGCTTATTGCATCACTGCTGTGGTTATGCAGTACACACTCAAAAAAAAAAGGCTCCATTCTCATGGCTGTAAGAGAGGTGAGGCACTCCTGCCTGTCTACTCGCTTGCCTGCAGCCTCAACTCTTCTTCTGGTGGCAGAGTTCTTTCCCTAAAAACAAATCAGATATCACATTTCTGCTTGAAAACCTATTACCCTACACTCTCGCCATTTCCCCAGACCTGTGGTGTACTGTTAATATTGCTGAGCTTTTGCATCTGAAATCTTCTCTATCAGACAAAATTCCACTTATTCGAGGCCCTGGGCCATGCATGTACTCCTTTTATGAGAGCATTACTGATTTCCAAGACTGAGTTGCTTCTTCTTCTGGGCCCTCACTGCACTTTTTAGTCACGTTGTATTGCATGGATTTGTTTACATATGTGCCTCTCTCTGTAGACTGTGAGTTCCTGGAGGCCAGGACCATAACTTATTCATCTTTTGCTATTTAACATCCTCTCTAGGATCTGGCTCTCAATAAATACTTAATGATATAGAGTCAAGGGACGCTGAATGTCCTCTATCTATTCAGAATATCTTTTAAATATTGCCAGAAATATGTGAGGCTGCAATTATTAGTGTTTTCACCTTTAACAAATACTGATTGTATCTACTACGTTTTGGGAAGTTGGTGATTATTAACTGTTGAAAAATGTACAGAAATCTTGCCATTCTAGATTTTAATTAAATAATACTATTACAAACACCGATCAATTTTGTAGAATCTAGGGGTAGGGTACTGTTGTGAGCTCAACTTCTCTGTATGTTTGAAAATTTTCATAATAAAATGCTGAAAAAATTTCAATTAGGAGAATTGGAAGGGGTAACAATATACTGTTTCAAATGACAGTGACTGAAACAAAGCCTTTTAGACGGATGCAGAATAATGTCTGTTCAGGATTACTAGGGGAATACAACTGGTCATACCTCTGTATTACACCCTGCTCATACATAGGTTAGCCAGCCAGGACAGGCTTTGGGCTTTTCTTGTTTCGTTTCTTTTCTATGCGTGTGAACATGTTACTAGGTGTGATGCTACTTCTCAGTACTGTTTCTGTCCTCTTCACCAGTTATCCTATTAGCTTCCCTAGTTAGCGAGATGTCAGCATCAACGTATAAAAAGAGCATTTAAAATTTCTGATTGTGGTGAACAGCAGTAACAGAAATCACTCAAATAAGAACTGTGTGCAACTTCTTTTTAGTTGTCTGTATAGATGGACACTATACTTTATGTGATTGAATGATCTAGAAATGTGATGACAGCTTGTATTACTCTCAGAGAAAAAAAACATTAAGAGTTCTCATGATTTTGGCTCAATTCCACTACTGCTTCCTGACTGATGTTATAATTCACATTTTAGGCCATATTTCTCTATAGTATTTACTTGGGCTTTTATTGGCATGCTTAAATTTTTTATGTTGTACTTCAGAAGATCATGCTGAATTCTTCCTCTGGTTTCAACCATCACAGCAGCCACAATGGGGTTGGATTGTTAGGCTTCTAAAAACTAATTCAACTTGACAGCCCTTAAACACAGTATTGCTTAACTGAGAATAGCCTCTGATAAAGGTTTGGAACTTGCTTCAGTCAGTTAGATTTAAATCTCACTATGGTGAGATTGCATGTGAGTTTTATTTCATTCTTAATTCTACAGTGAATAAGCATTTCTTTAACTTTTTAAACTATAAAGAAAATAATTTGGCATATTCAAGTACTCAACATCTTAAACAGATGTTACCTTTTTGCTGTATCTGATTTAAATCTTTTTGCTGTTACTGTGGAAGAAATAAAATATTTCGGATACAGGGAAAAGCGCCCCCTCCCAATTCCTTTCCCCTTCTTCCTCATTTCCCCCAGAGGTAACCACTATCCTGAAGTTGGTGTGTATCATTCCCAAACAAGCTTTTATATTTTCTACTACGTATGCATATATATACAAACAACATATTATTTTCTGTTTTTAGATTTTATATGAATGGTATCATTGTCTATTAAGCATTCCACAATTTCTTCACTCAATATTATATTTTTGAGATTTATTCATGGTTATAATTAAAATCTAATTCATTAATATTAACTGTTGTATAGAATTCCATTTATATTGTCTATATAATCTCTAGTCTATTTATTTCTCTATTGATGAACAATTAAGTTGTTTAAAATTTTTTGCTGTTACAAAAAATGTTGCATTGAACATCCTTTTATGTTTTCTTGTGTATGCGAGTGGTTCTCTTGGCATTGCTGGGTGATACGTATGAGAAAGTCAACTTCGTAGGATTATCAAGTTACTTCCCAGATGGTATATAACTTTACATGAGTATTATTTTATCAGCATAAAAATACTTTGTATATGTGTATGTGTGTGTGTGTAAATAAATATAATTAAAGCCTACCTATAGGAGCCAAGGTATGTAGAACCTGGTACTTTATAACAAAACAATAGACACAAAATGGAAATGGAAGGTGATGATCTATGTCTATGCTCCTTAAGAATAAAAGTTTAATTGAAGTGAGCTCTAAGACAAGCTCAAAATAGTTGGTTCAAAAAGTCAAACTGAGGGGGGGGCTTCCCTGGTGGCGCAGTGGTTGAGAATCTGCCTGCTAATGCAGGGGACATGGGTTCGAGCCCTGGTCTGGGAGGATCCCACATGCTGCGGAGCAACTAGGCCAGTGAGCCACAACTACTGAGTCTGCGTGTCTGGAGCCTGTGCTCCGCAACAAGAGAGGCCGTGATAGTGAGAGGCCCGCGCACCGCGATGAAGAGTGGCCCCCACTTGCCACAACTAGAGAAAGCCCTCGCACAGAAACGAAGACCCAACACAGCAAAAAAATAAATAAAAATTAAAAAAAAAAAGTCAAACTGGGACTTCCTTGGTGGTGCAGTGGTTAAGAATCCGCCTGCCAATGCAAGGGACATGGGTTCGACCCGGAGTCTGGGAAGATCGCACATGCCACGGAGCAACTAAGCCCATGTGCCACAACTACTGAGCGTGCGCTGTAGAGCCCATGCGCCAAAACTACTGAAGCCCGTGCACCCTAGAGCCCGTGCTCCGCCGCAAGAGAAGCCACCGCAATGAGAAGCCCGTGCATCGCAAAGAAGAGTAGCCCCCGCTCGCCGCAACTAGAGAAAGCCCGTGCTCAGCAACGAAGACCCAACGCAGCCAAAAATAAATAAACAAAATAAATAAATTTATTAAAAAAAAAAAGTCCAACTCTCCACTGGTATCGACAGAGCCATTCGTAAGTAGGGTAGGCTGCATAACGATTAACGGCGATTCTTACAACTTCTCTTCTTCAGGCTGGGGGCTGGCAGAGTCATCTCAAAGACTCGAAATAAGTCCCCTAGACCTCACACTAAGCTCCAAAGCTTCTACTTAGAAGGGATTTGATTGGGAATCAAATCCACTCTTCATACAAGTTTTGACTGAAAAGTCTTTGATTTTTAAAAAAATAATAGCTCTTTGGGAGAAATAAGAGTAAAGAGAAACTCCAGCTGTTGAAGTAATAATGTTTTTTCTTTTTTTTTTACAGAGATTATTCCATTTTAATAGTTTTAATAGTTAAGTATTTATTTATTTATTAAGTGACACCTGAGCAGCTGAGATAAAATGACAGCATAAAACAACCAAAATCATACATTGCATGTTAATACTCTACCATTATAAAATTAACACACAACAATTAATACAGAAGTAGTAATTTAATGCATATTTCCGACATACTGCTTACTATTTCTGAGATACTTTAGGATCCCTACTTCACTTCCCAAAGTGGGAATTAACACACACACACACAAATAATGGTAATGTTTTTAACAAACAAAACAACCCTAATCCAGTTTCCATTGGTGACAGTAATCTTTCTTTTCTCATTATGTTCTGTTAAAAGATACTACGTTGAACAAATAATATAAATAGTGAAAACTTCAGTGATGGAGATCAGACTCCTGCTAGGGTTAATTATGAATGCTTATTTTTAGAACACTGTCTCCCTTATATACCATGTAAATTACCGTATCTGTAATGGTCAGCAAATTACAGAAGTTTGTTACCGCATGTTCTAAAGCGATGATTGGAATATTTTTTCCTGTCCTAATACACCTGAGGGATATGACACATTTTCATAATTAAAAGTGGCTTACTATGGCAGTACTGTGAAGGAAGGAGAGAATTTAAAAAATGACCCTCAATTTCAGGTTATTTTGATATGCTATTCTACTTTCACCATCATTGAGAACAGACGGTATAGAACAGTGGTTCTCAATTTTGGCTGCACATCAGTACCACTGGGGGAGTTTTAAACAAAATTCTGATCTAACTGATCTGAGTGGAGCCTGGGCCCTGGCATTCAGAAATGTTTCCTAGGTGGTTCTAATATGCAGCCATGGTGAGAAGTACTGCCTTTCCCTAAAGCTGTGGTTCTCAAATTTTAGCACACCCCAGAATGACCTGAAAGGCTTGACAAGACACAGATTTCTGGGCTCCAGTCTCAGAGCTTCTGATTCCTTAGGTCTAGTGTGGGGCCCAAGAATTTGCATCTGTCACAAATTCTCAGGAGATGCTGATGCTGCTGGTCTGAGGACCACACTTTGAGAACCACTGCTCTAAACCAGAAAAGATTCACCCTTTATTTGTTGGCCCTTTCTATTTATAGAAAAGCTTCTACAATTCATATTAAACTGTTCTTTAGCTATTATTTAACATTTTAGTACAGAATGAGCTAACAAATTATTTCATTTTTAGAAGCAATCTATATTCATCACTAAAAATAATCCAACAATATAAATCCTAAAAAGTAAAATGTAGAAGTTCCTTGCTTCCACCTATTCTTTAACTCAGGGCTTGGCAAATGTTTTTCTTTAAGGGCCAGACAGCAAATATTTTTCACATTGCAGGCTATATGGTCTCTGTTGCAAGTACTCAACTCTGTTCTCGTACAGTGAAGTGGCCACAGACAATATGTAAATGATGAGTGTGCTGTGCTCCAATAAAACTTTATTTATAAAAATAGGTAGAGGGCTGGATTTGGCACATGGGCCATAGTTTGCTCACCCTTGCCCTGACCCATGTCCCAGAGATACTCATTGCTAACAGTATTTGGATTACATACTTCCAGACACTTTCTTTGCTTACATAAACCTAAATGTTATATCTGTATGCTCATATAAAAATACATATGTATGGATCCAGCAATCCCACTCCTGGGTATATACCCAGAGAAAACCATAATTCAAAAAGACACATGCACCCCAATGTTCATTGCAGCACTATTTACAATAGCCAGCTCATGGAAGCAACCGAAATGTCCATCGACAGATGAATGAATAAAGAAGTTGTGGTACATATATACCATGGAATATTACTCAGCCATAAAAAGGAACGAAATTGAGTCATTTGTTGGGACGTGGATGGATCTAGAGACTGTCATACAGAGTGAAGTGAGTCAGAAAGAGAAAAACAAATATTGTATATTAACACATGTATGTGGAACCTAGAAAAATGGTACAGATGAACCTGTTTGCAGGGCAGAAGTTGAGACACAGATGTAGAGAACAAACGTATGGACACCAAGGGGGGAAAACTGCGGTGGGGTGGGGATGGTGGTGTGCTCAATTGGGCGATTGGGATTGACATGTATACACTGATGTGTATAAAACTGATGACTAATAAGAACCTGCAGTATAAACAAACAAACAAAAAAAACAACTAATACTAAACTTTCTTTGGATTATTTGTATGGAAATATGTTAACATAAATGTTTCAGACATTACATGAAATTTCTAAAATTCTTATATGTTCTGGTATAATGTTATAAGTCATAATTCTAGTTATTACTTTAAAATGTATATCTCAGAAATAACTAAATTTCCTTGTCAACTGCATTATCATGAACTTTCATCAAATCTTTAACCGTGGTCATTTTTAAGTCTTTTGTCATTTACAGACAGTTCTGGGTGTACTCTGATACTTCTGCAAAAACGTTCCTATAAAAGGGTTTCATCTTCAAGGAATTCATGGAAAAGCCTCTGACAAGTACAGGTTTCTGGTAACTGACTATCCTGCTGAACTGAATGAATACGCATTTTCAGAACTCTAATGGAAAACTGATGACTTCATAAAAGTGCTAACAAACGATCAAGATGAAAACAAATTAATTACATGGGACTGAGTGAACTGATGAGGATGATTATAATTTCTGTGACTTTCTGTTTGAATAAAAAAAATATATATCCCACAAGGACTCAGAGGCAAAAAATATACAAATCAATTATCACTGCAAAGTAAAGGAGCTGTTACAGTGGAGGATTCCTGGACTGAATGTCACTATTATGACACAGTATGAGTGTGTTTCGTGTTTGGTAAATGCAATCATTGTTGCTTTTGTTGTGGTCATCCATTTACAATGCTTGGCGTCAGTTTATTTATCTCTTGTAAAAATAAAACACAGTGTGTGTGTTCGTGAAAAAAATACATATGTATGTATGTACAAATATACTATGTATGAACAAATATACCTTTTTGTTTGCTTCTTTTTAAATGGAATCATCAGTGAGATATTTCTTATTCATAAATTTGACAAGAAGTGTGATATGAGGAAACAGTAATTTCTACACATTTTGTGTAAAAATGTTCTGTACAAAAGCACTTAATCTGGAAATGTCTGTATTAGCAAAAACTGATAGAAACCAAAGGGTCCACCAAAAGGTGCTTATTTAAATAAATATGATACAGCTATACAATGTAATATTATGCATATGCAAAAAAAGAAATAGAGTATACTGCTATGGAAAGATGTCTGTGGTATATTAGTAAGAGATAATTAAGTTACAAAATATAAAAAATAGTTTTAAAGGCAATCAATATCAGGAGAGTAATCCAGCATTTCTGGTTATCTAGCTTAAGCTTCCATACGTAAAACAGTGGGAGGGGCTTACTCTACCCACTAATAGGATATCATCTTTGATTCTGAAGTGATTTAACAACGTATAATACATGAATGCTAAAAGTGGTGAGCTGCTTTATGCATTTTGCTTTTCAAAGCTTTAAAACATATTTTGCTGGACATCATTACTGCGATCACCTGGGAATGCCAGCTCATGTTGTTCAAGAGAACCTGGCATCTGGGTGGAACTGAATTTCAGTCCGATTGAATATGGCAGCTTTTACAAAACTGCTATTAGCAGGAATGGAGAAAGATGTAAATGTGCATTGCACAAAAAAGATCATTACTCTTTAGCCTGTGATCTCCCATTCTCACCTGTGGGCACACTTTAAGAAATCTGTGAGTTGAAGGCAATATATTTAGTTGTAAAAATTGAGAGCTGCACTGCTTAAATGGTAAAATTAGGAATAATGTGAAAGAAGGATTGATAATTCTTTTTTTTTTAATGCTATGGCAGATGCAAAATTTCGGTTTTGATGTCTATTTTGAGGACCTAAAACAAGGCTTTTAATCAATGTATTATACATCAAATTGATACTGTTAACTTCTGATTATTCAAATTAATAAAATATTCATAGAGAAATGTCCAAAGTTTTACATTTCTCAGACTCCCCACCCCCAGTAATTATCATGCCTAGAAGCTTTTTAGTAAAAGCAGCAGTCATCAGGCTGACGGAACCTGACAGGCCAGCAAGGCCCAATTACACTGGTGCTCTGTGGCACTTTGATGTCCTGGAAACGAAGAGAGATAGGGGCAAATTGGGTGGCACATTATGTTAATGACTTGATTTAATCCAGCCACTAAACTTTATGTAGCCTGTTAAAAAAGATGCTAACACTAATTATGCCACCTTGGAAAGGAAAGGAGGGGACAAGCATTTCATTCTGACAAAGTGAAGCTCATAAATGTTGTAAATGAAATGAAACAAAATGAAGTAATCTATGATTAATTATACATCACAGACATGAAGAAAAGAGGAAGAACCAAGTAATATGTCTGAGTCCTGGGAAATCTGTTAGATTCCTTTTAAGGATCAACATTTCTAAAAAATAACTATGAGCTGTCAGATTCTGTAACATGAAAAAAAGAAACTGAATAATGTTAAATTGCTTACACAGTGTAGCAGATAATTGAAAGTCATGGCGTAATTGGCATAAATGATGTTTATCGAGGACGCTACTCTCACTCTCAATTTTGTGACATTACAGCTATCGGTAAAGGCAATTTAAAAAATTTCTACAAAGTGGAGGTAACCACAGAGTGGGCTTATTTAATTACTTTTTAACTAGTCCCTGTGCCTCTAATCTATTCTTTACTTTATTGATAGCAGGATCTTTTAAAATGTGATTCAAGAGTGCAAGCTCCACAAGAGCAAGAGACTTATTCCTCTTATTCACTGCTAAATTCCCAGTCCCTAGAATAAGGCTCGGGACACAGACAATGCTCACTACCTGTTTAACGAATGACTGATCTTCCTCCTCCCTTAAAAATCCTCATTGGCCGCTCGTAGAACTTCAGGATAGACTTCAACCTCCTCAGATAATACACAGAAGCCTCAATGCTCTGGACATGACTATCTTTTCAGCATATTCTCCTGGGGATCCCCATGTGTGCCATGGGCTTGGCCCATCCTAAAACTGCTCTGATTCTCAGAACAAGCCATGCTCCACATTCTCTCAAATTCTTATGCTTTTGTTTCTTTGGCCTATAATGTCCCCTCCTCTGCTTCCACTAATTCTTAATCATCTTCAAGTCTTGGCTCAAGCTTCACTGACTCTAGGAAGCCATCCTTGATGAGGGTCCCTCATGCTGAGTTAGGCACCCCTCCTGAAGGCTCCCACAGCAGCTGTGCATTCCATTCTCCTAGCGCTGACCACTGCATTGTAATTGTGTTTGCCCTAGATTGTGAATTTTTTGAGGCTAGGGATTGTTTCTTGTATGATACACAGTAGATGCTAATGAATAAAGAATTGCTGTGAGAACCATAAGGAGATATTACATAGCATGTGCTTAGCACATACTAGACACTCAGTAGTACCTTCCCTTCCACAGAAAGCTATGTATTCCTGTCCTGAGATTTCTACCTGAAGCAGTTCTTAAAGAGGAGACAAAAGAAGAAACTAATGAGCCACAAGTATTTTTGTGCTTAAAAGTTACTATCAACAATCAGATAAAATGACATCTTGTGTCTCCTGGTATCATGCACTGAAAAGGACAGAGCATTGCTCCTGTAGTATTCCTACCAAAACGAATAACAAATCCAAATTGAAGGACATTTTACAATATAAATGGCCTGCATTCTTAAAAAATGTCAATGTTATGGAAGACCAACTCAATGGAAGGCTGAGGAACCATTACACATTAAAGGAGGCTACAGAGGAATGAAAACTAAATGCAATGTGTGATCTGGATTTGATCCTGGACCAGATTAATAACATGCTATAAAGGATAATACTGGGACAACTGGCAAAATCTTAATAAGAACTGTAGATTACAGTATTATTATTCTGAAGTATTTAGGGGTAAAGGGGCATGATCTCTGCAACTATCAAATGATTCATTACAACTATGTATGTAAGGATGTGTGTTTATGATGTATACATACTGCATATAAGCATATATAGGAGAGAGAAGAGAAATGATTAAAAAAAGAATATGAACAAATGTTAACAACTGATGAATCGGAGTGAAACGTATTCAGGAGTTCTTTGTACTGCTTATGGAATCTTTAAGGAAAAAGGTTCCATGACTCATATCAAACGATTTGCAAAAGTAGCACACGGAAAAACTGGTACAATCACTAGAAAATGCTATATTTCAACATTATGATGATCTCTTGTTTCTGTGCTTACAGGTTATACTATTTTACTGTATTTGTTATATAATTTAAAAAACTAAATTTCACCTATGAACATAAGATTCTGGTCATTACCTTCTACTAAAAGTAGAATTTTTAGAACCACGTGGGAGCTGATTAATGGCTACCAAGGCACAAAGCATTGCTTAAAATAGCCACTTGCTTTAAACGATATTCACACTTCTGAGACAGCATCTAAAACCATTATAGGAAATCACATTTTGGAATGGTAGTGAAGGCTGTATTAGGCTGTAGCAAAGTAACATGAATTACTTTTCTGGAAGTAATAAGGAAAAAAACCCAGTTTACTACAAAGGAAAAATATATGTGTACATTAGAATTAATTGAATATTTTAGAAGAACAGCTCTTTCACTGAACTTCTTGGTTAAATCAAAGTTCTTTACTCTTAGTTAAGAGCACTGTATAACTGCACTGAGATGCTAGCAATGTTGTCAATATATACATGATTCTGTTGAAAGTCTGATATAGGACTTCTCAACCTCAGCACTATTGACATTTTAGGCCAGACAGTTCTTTGTCGTGGGTCCTATGCTTTGCTGCATCTTTAGCAGCAACCCTGACTTCTAACCACTAGATGCCAGTAGTAGTCCCTCCCAGTGTGACAAGCAAAAATGCCTCCAGACATTGCCAAAACGTCCCTTGGGTGGCAAAATTGCCCCCAGTTGAAAATCATTGGTCTAAGATGACATAATTTAGATAGCATTTCTCCATACTTTGAAAGTTACTCTTAGATGATGAATACAATGTTTAGAAAATAAAATTAACTGTTGCAATGTCTCCCTAGTGTCTCTTGGATAAAATCCAAAACATTTAGTCTTCACCATTGTAACTGAAGTCTTCTATCCCTTTCTACAGAAAGGCTTCTCCAGTTAGTGTATTCTTGACTTCTGAAACATAATGTGCATCCCTGCCTGCAGTAAAAATGCACATGATTTTCTCCCTGCTGCCATATATCCACATCTTTTGAGTTGTCACAGTTAAAGCAGGACACTCCTTTCTACTGTGTGACTGGCCACAGCTAAATGGGTCAAAGGAGCACAACTGATAAAGATGGACCCAATCCAGAGGCTAGACGCGGCTCATCAGATCCTTCTCCTTGGGGCTGGGTGTTCTGTGTGGCTATCTTTGGGCAGTAAGCAAGTGAAGCAGAAAAAGTCAGCTTAAAATGAGAAAAAGCAGACACGAAACTATGAGAAAGGGTGGGTGAGCCAGCTTGTGGGCATATCCTTAATGAAGTCTATTGAAAAATCACTCCGAATTTCTCCTTCCTCTGAACTTCCTTAATTAGTGGCATGATTGTCAGCAAGTCACCTTATTTCAAAATCTCAGTTTACTCATTTGGAAAATGAGGAGGATAGGTCCCAAACAGCTTTATTCTTTAGCTCAAATGTCTGACTATTAATCATTGGTACTGTCTCCTGACATTGTTTTATATTGTAATTTAACTGCTGAATTATTACTTGACTTTTTCATGAAAACATCTTCCCAATGAATGTAATGTTTCCTGAGGGCAGGGCCGGAACACTATATCTACCTCCTTACGGAAGAGTGATCACAAACTGCAGATGGTGAATCCCTGGGAATCGCTGAGTTATAACAAGAGAGATGAGTGCTGTTTGTAGATTGGCTAGATAAATATACCCCTTGGTACTAGTCCTGTAGACCCTAGGACTGATTCAGTATCTCATATTGTTATGTTCAAAAGGCTAAACAATATAGCCTTTCAAAAATCGTGATGAAAGTAAGCAGAGTCTTGCAGAACTACTGAGAAAGAAATGTGAACCATGTGAGAAAGATATCTGAATCAAGCTTGCAGGCTTACTACTCTTGATGTAACGAATGGAGTATTCTTAATAAAATGATGTGATGGTTAAATTTATATGCAACTTGTTTGGGCCATGAGGTACCCAGACATTTGGTCAAACATTATTCTGGGTAAGTCTGTGAAGGTGTCTCTGAATGAGATTAACATTTGAATTGGCAGACTGAGTAAAGCCGATTATACTCTCTAATGTGGATGGGGCCTCATCCAATTAATTGAAGACCTGAATAGAACAAAAAGGCTGAGTAATAGGGAACTCTTCCTGCCTGACTGCCTGGAGCTGGGACATTGGTCTTTTCTTGCCCTTGAACCGAACTGAAACATCTACTCTTTGTAGGTCTCCTGCCTGCCTGCTTTCGGACAGGAACTCACACCATGGGCTCTCCTAGTTCTGAGGTCTTCCAACTCAGACTGGAACTAAGCCATTGACTTCCTTGGGTCTCCAGCTTGTAGACTGCAGATCTTGGGACTCCATAATCACGAGAGACAATTCCTTTTAGTAATTTTCTTTCTCTCTCTATATAAATATATCTTATTGGTTCTGTTTCTTTGGAAAACTGACTAATACAAATGGCTAGACAGCTAAATTCCACACAAGAGGCTCATTTTCCCATTGATTCCCATTATCAAAAATTTCCAGTAGAGGGTAGAGAATTTCTATTCACTGAAATAATTTGATTTATTTTGATAAAATAATTTAACAATTTCAGATTTGACAAAGCAAACGAATTAAACTGAATTGAACTAAATGCTATAATTAAGTCTTCAGGCAACCATATGCAAGATTCCTTTTTTAATTTATCACTTTTGAACAATAATGATTCCATATATCAGTACATTATATGTTAGATGATGTTATTATAATTAATAATTATATAATAATAATTATAATAAAACTTTGGACAGATGAGTTGTTCTGTTTATAATCATCTGTTTGTATTTGTCAATCATGGAAGCAACAGATTTCTCTATTTTATGGAGGCATCTGTGACAACTGAAATGTTCTGTTTTATGGGTTTGTTCTGCAGAGAGATTAAGCTAAGAATGTGAGATTTTACGAGTTGAAATAAGTATTGCAATTCTTAAAAATAAAGTAGAAATTCTAAAGAAAAGGAATACAATTAATCATTTCAGGAAAATTAATGTAGATGAATAGAAAAAGCTAGCACTTTACTTACATTTACTTTATAAAAGCTTTTTCTCCCCTTACAATGAAAAATGCTCTGGTAAGTGGGACACTTCCTATGTAAATTAAAGTATAATTTTCTTCTCAAAATTTCAATTTACATACTACTTTTCAGCAATGTGCTACAAAACAAGCGAAGTATACCTATATGAAATTAATTACCTTCTAAGGGTTTACTTTTTTGGCAGAATGAAATAACTTTAATAGCTTATCAGTGACATATTTAGATAACTTACACATGTGAATAGCCTATGAATTCACATGTGTAAGTTATTATAGTTTTAAATGCAATCTCACATTTTGAATTCTTTAAAGTTCAGATTTGATTTAATACAACTTTGTATAATGGTTCTGAAAAGGAGTCAGAGAAGTCAGCTGGTTTTAGCAAGTAACTATTGAAGCTACTGATGTTAGGTACTCTTAAACATGTAAGCAAAAATAACACTTACATGTTATGGTCTGTTACATAATGAAAGTGTAAATAAAATTTTCTCGTACTAGATGATTACTTGGATAAGATTATGATAACACATTAAAATTTTTCCAGAAATATTCTGCCTTAAGATTTTCATATATGAAGGCTGATAAACTATGAATGAAAAGCAGCTTTATTTCAGAACATTTCTGGTTGATATCAGGTTACTGACCTGTCTGATGGTCTTGGCGGTAGGACCTGGAATAATACACTCATCACTGTCAGAAGCTGATCTGTCTTCTTCATCTGTTTAAAAATAAAATTTTATTGGTTTAAATCTGTTAAACCAATTATATCTGCACCTTGTGACGTGGAGAGAAATAAGCATACATTACAAGGATAACCTTAAAAGAACAATATGGTAATCATGTCTGGATTTTTTTAGCAGTAAAGATATTTATATTACATTTTAGAAAAGAGAAAAAAATGACTGCAAAATTCTAGGTTTAGTTTTAGCAGAAACAAAGGAAATAAGAATGTAGCTTGCTCTAGTACGAAATTAAAAAAAATTTTTTTAAAGAGAAGAACATGGTAATAATGTCTAACAGCCTAACCAATACTACTGTGTCAAAATCAAGTTGTTCCTACTATTTAAAAACATTTTTAAAGGTTTTAAAGCTTTATTGCAGTAAACTGACATAAAATAAACCACACAAATTTAAAGTACAAAATCTGTATTTACATTCTGAAACTATATATTTTGACAAATATGTAATTCTGTGAAACCACCACCACAATTAAGACAGTGAACATATCTATCACCCCCCAAATTTCCTCATGCCCCCTTGTAATCTCTTTCCTTCTGCACCTTTCTATTCCCGTTCATCCTTCCCTAGGCAACCACTTAAATGCTTTCTGTCACAACAGATTAATCTGTTTGCCTTTTCTAGATGTTTATATAAATTAAATCATGATGCAAGTTGTCTTTTATTGGTCTGAGTTCTTAGTTTTAATTTTTAAAAAGTCAAATCCTCTAGAATAACCCAGATAACAGTACTGAACCCAAAGAGGCTAAAAAGTCACTTAAAATATAAACTGGGAACATGGTCAGCCACAATACTTGCATTCTGTTGTGGTGCTTCAAGTTGAAATAAGAAGATATGCAACAATTCCACCTGACCACAGCTGACCAGACTGACTTATATATATCCCATCATTTCTGTCAAGAAACAGCTATCAGGAAGTACAGTCACTATTAAACGAAGATGTTCTATGAGGCATGCATGTGCTAACAGATTAAATAAAACAGAGTTAAGGAAATAATGTTAATTTAAAAAAGAAAGTCACCTTCTGGTTCCAGTTCTTCAGTTATTTCTGTTTCATCTTCAGAAGAAGTCAAAGTTCGTTCTGCAAGCTGACCCTCAGAGAGTAAAGACACATCATCATCTTTTCCTTGTTGTACTTTCTCTGTATTCTCTTTTACCTTATCTACACTGCTTTCCTGAGAAACCTGAAGAAATAAAAGCACGTTGATATATTATTGCTAAGATCACATTTATAGCATTCCTGCTGAAGCACCTGAATGATAATTAAGCACATAAATATGCACTACATGCACTATATATATGAGTCATTAGAAAATAATCACTTAAGCTGTATAAATGAAAATATGCAGATAAATTAAAATATGATTATAAACTAAGAATAAAAAAGCATTAATCTCAAAATGAATTTTACATTATACTTTAATTCACATATGTATTTACTACCTACTAATGTCTGCTTAATTGTAACTGTTATACTTGTGATATTTTTGACATTTCTATTCCAAGGAAGTCATATATAAAAATAGGATCAACGATATGATTTCTTGATCCATGTCAATGCAAAGACAAAGTCTTTAAAAAACAAACCTTTCCAAATAATTTTAATACAAACACATACCTCAGGAATATGTGAAACAGTTGGCATATTAATTTCTATTTCTGGTGTATGTTCCACTTCTGGTGAAATTTCCTTCATATCTTCAGGAGGAGTACAGGTCTCCTTACATTAATGTGAAAACATGCATGTATGTTACTTTGTATTTATTATTAAATCCCCAATCATGATAAGACTTTTTCACACACACACACACACACACACACACACACACACGCACACTTAGGATTTACTCTCTTAATAATTTTCACATATAAAATATAGTAGTGTTAATTATACTTATCATGTTGGACATGACATCCCTAGTACTTATTTATCTTATAACTGGAAGTTTGTACCTTTTGACCACCTTAATCCAATTGTCCCTCCCCCATCCCCTGCTTCTGGTAGCCAGAAATCTGATCTCTTTTTCTATGAATTTGTTTGGTTTTGAAGTATAATTGACTTACAACACTATGTTAGTTCCTGTTACATAACACAGTGATTCTCTATTTCTTTACATTTCAAAATGATCACTACAATAAGTCTAGTTATGATATGTCACCATACAAAGATACTACATAGTTACTGACTATATTCCTCACATTGTACATTTCATACCTGTGACCCATTTATTTTACAACTGGAAGTTTGTATCTCCTTTCCTCTTTCATCTATTTGTTTCTCCCCCGCTACCCCTCTCTCCTCTGGCAACCACATTTGTTCTTTCTATCTGTAACTCCGTTTCTGTTTTGTTATGTTTGTTCATTTGCTTGTTTGTTTTTTGGATAAGATCTCTTTACTTAGATACAGATTGAGAAGAGGTCTAGGTCTGAAGTTTGACTGCTGAGGTACTTCAACATTTAGAGTTATGGTCCAGGAGAATGAGAAGAATAACTGGCTAAATTGGAGGAAAACTAGGAAGGCATGGTATCCCAGAGGCCAAGAGTAAAAGGAGCAAGTATTCCATTGTGTCAAAGGTTACTGGGAGATTAAGATGGAGACTGAGAATCGGCCACTGTGAAAAGTGGCAAAGTGAAACTCACTGTGACCTTAGCAAGAGTGGCTTTAAGGAGGAAAAGTTTTACTAGTGTGAGCAAGAACAGTATGAGGAAAGGAAGATGGAATTAAGACAACTTTTTGAAGAGTTTTGTTCTGTTTTGCTTTATGGTAAATGGGGGCAGAGGATTCGGGCAGTACCTGAAGAGAGATATGGGGCCAAAGGAGGGTTCAGATCAAAGAGTAAGAACATTTAACACTTATACACAGTGCCAAATTACAAAGGTAACATTTTAAGGGAAGAAGTATTTTATTTATCTGTTTCCGTTTAAATCAGGGAGGGTATACTATATCATTTATTCCGAATATTTGTTATGGGAAAAAAAATTAGTATTTTGAGTGTTTACTACTTACAGAACACTGATGTGGTGTGATATCCACAAAAGATACCTTCTTATCTTTAGGTGTTAAACGTCTTGGTTTAGGTGTTGGTGCCTAAGATAAACCAATATGTCAAACTGAGAATGATGAACATACCTTTCAGATTTTTTTTTTCTCTTTTATGTGGCTATTTACTTTTATAGGAAATTCAAAGTCACTGTTACTCACTACAACTAGTGTGCTAACAGAGGATGCTGGAGGTAGTCTTTGAACAACTTCAGACTCTTCTTTGTGTATGAAATTCCCTAAGTCTTCAGTTGTTATGGATCCACTTGGTGGAAGGTAAGCAAATTTCCATTTCAGTATAACATGGATGCTTCCTGCAGGATGCTTTTTATGATCTGTTAACTCAAATATTCCTGTCAAATTACAAAAAGAATTTTAATTAATGCTAGAGTGAAGTTTTATTACCATAAAAATTAAAGAAGAGCAAAAAGAACTACCCACAACTTATTAAAAATAAGTCTGGCTTTTACTCACAAGTCAAATGACTTAAGAGAACAAAATAAGACAAAAGGATCTATGATAGGTTCATCTCTCAAGCAGACTGCTTTCAGAAGTTAAGGCCTCAAAGATAATACTAATTCAAAGATGAGATAATTGACTTATAAATATTTTAATTCACTGAAATTAAATTCAGAGATTCTTCAGAATTCTTAGCCTTCCTCTAAGATATTATCTGGGTTTTAGCTCAGATAACAAGCTTCATTTTGACTTGATATTCTTGTGTGTCTGTAGAAAAATATATTAAAACTTCAAAATTTCAAATAATATATGTATCCTAAGGAGTCTTTATATTACTACATAGTTCTAATTTTAAATACATTTTACTGGGATTTGTTAAATTATTCCAAATTAATAGTAACACAGCAAAAAATGTCCATAAAATAAACAAACCACCCAAAACATATAGCAGTAACAAAAAGTATCACCTAGCTGAATACATAATATTGAGTCACAAATTTTAATCATCATTCTAGAATTTTCAGTATGAAAATCCCTGACGTGAAAAAAACAAACCTATATTTCAAGCATAACTTTTGTTTATGGGTATCCATTACTTGGTTCTCAAGTGTTTGACACTTCTTTTAATGGCTGGCTAGGAAAGAAAAAACTAAACAACTCTAGACTTTAGGTAGCAAAAAGGACACAGGTGGAATACAGGGAGGTGAGAAACTTCTACTACAGGCACAGGTGAGACTTACAGAATGGCTGAGTGAAGAGATCAGTAAATATATTCCACAAAAAGCAATGATAACACTGGATAAAATGAACAGAAATAATCATTTAAGAACTCTGGAAACTGATCAAAGGCATACAACAGATTAAGAAGCATTTATTTAAGAAAATCTACTGAACCTCAGTAAAGACAGTGGGAGTCAGAAAAGACACTAGTACGCTACTTGTCCCTGGCTGAATGTGAGACTTGTAGCCTGTCTGAACTTTGAATGCATTACCCAAGCCATACACTGATCCATAGGCAAAGGGTGGAAGCCTGCCAGCTCAGGCTGTTTAAACACAACTCTCAACAACCACTGGCTGACCACTAAACTATGTTCAGGCTTAAAATTAAAACAAGAATAAAACAAGCAAACAAAAACTTAGCAGAGACATCAGTGGCTATAGTGAGGGAAAAAGACTACAGAAGTAGTCCAGGCAAGTCACCAAACAACAACAGCAACAGCAACCCTGTGGAGGGCTGGAATCTAGAGATGCTACAATATAGTGTACTAAATGTCCAATTTTAAACAAGAACAAAAATTCATGAGATATGCAAAGAAACAGGAGACAAAATGTCATCCACAGATACTTTCTGAGGGCATCCAGATGTTAGACTTAGGAGACAAAGACCTCACAGCAGCTATTATAAATACGTTCAAAGAGCTAAAAGAAACCATATTTAAAGAATTAAAGGAAAGTGTGATGACAATGACTTATAAAACAGAGAATATAATAAAGAGATAGAAATTATAAAAAAAGAGAACTAGAATATATTGTACAACACAGGGAATACGGCCAATATTTTATAATAACTATAAATGGAGTATAACCCTTAAAAATTACAAATCACTATGTTGTATACCTATAACATATAATATTATACATCAACGATATCTCAATAAAAAAAGAGACAGTTAAAAAGGAATTCTGGAGTTAGAAAGTATAATTACTGAAATGAAAAAATTCAGTAGAGCAGCTGAGTAGGAGATATGAGCTGCAGAAGAAAGAATCAGTGAACTTGAAGATTGATCAACCGTGATTATCCAATCTGAAGAGAAAAAATGAAAAAAAATCAACAGAGCCTCAGAGACCTGTAGGACACCATTAAACATATGAACATATGTGTAACGGGAATCTAAGAAGGGGAAGAAAGGACAGAAAAAATAACTGAAGAAGTAAGGGCAGAAAATTCCCCAAATTTGGTGCATAACAGTGCCCTACACATAAAGAAGCTCAAAAGATTCCAAGTAGAATAAGCACAAAGGGATCCACACCTAAACACATTAGAGTTGAATTGTCAAAAGCCAAAAAAAAAAAAAAAAAATCTTGAAAACTGTATCATGTAGGAGGGAACCATAATAAGATTAACAGATGATTTCTCATTAGAAACAACGGATGCCAGAATCAACTGTCTGATGTACTCAAAGTGCTTAAAGAAAATAAACCTGACAACTAAGAATATGATACCCAGCAACACTACCCTTCAGAAAATAAAAGCTAAAATATAAAGACATTCCCAAATAACAATGATTAAGTGAATTCATTGCCAGCAGACCTGACTTACAAGACATACTGAAAGAGTTTCTTCAGGCTAAAAGCAAGTGACACCAGATGGTTACTCAAATCAACATGAAGGAACAGATGTGAATAAAGGTAATTACATAGGTAATTATAAAACACAGTATAAATATGTTTTTCCTCTTAACTGATTTAAAAAACAACTGCATAAAACAATAATTATAAAATTATAATCCTGGACTTATAACATGTAAAGATTAAAAAATATATGAAATAATAACACAAAAGAGGGGGAGGAAATAGAGCTATTTGGAGTAAGAAAATGACACCAGACAGTAACTGAAATCCAAATGAGGAAATAAAGAATACCAGAGATGGTAAATATGTAAGTTTTTAAAAGTCTCCTATAATTATATATATTCTCCCTTCTCTTAAAGGACAAAGTTATATAAAGCAATAATTATAACATTGTACTGTTGAGTTTATAACATATACAGGCATACTATGTACATATATATGACAACAATATCACAGAGGAGGGGGGAGGGAATGGAATTATACTGGAGCAGATTTTCTAAATTTTAATGGAGTTATTAGCATTAAGTTTGACTGTGGCAAGCTGAGGTGCATACTGTAATCCCTGGAACAACTACAATATAATAACAAAAAACAATATAATATTATGGGCCCAAAGTTTAAGATTATCTGAGAAGGCTAGGAAGATTGTTACAAACAGATCATATCCATAACACTGAGGTATAATTTAGGTGGCGTTTTTTTTTTAAAACAATTTCGTGGATTCAAGAAATAGGCTTACCTGAAATACACCTGTCATGTGCCAATGAAATCAGAGGCACATTGACTTTTCCTATGTAAATATCCTCCTGGGTATCACTATCATCAAACACATAAAAACTCAGAGACTCTGACTTAAGGTATCGATCCAAATCCATATTCATTGGCACTGGGAAACACATATGATCATCAAACTGTGGATCACTGCTACAGGGAATGATGGCTGTGTCATGGTCTGCAAAGTCAGAAAACTTGTACACAACATATGGGTGTGGCTGAAGGTGGCTTGCTCGGGACTGCAGGCGGCTGCAGCATCTTACTGTAACATGAAGTTCATTTAAGTTGCCATCTGTGGAATCAGTAGAACCGAGCTGAGCAGTTTTGGGTGCTTGCTGACTTAACTGGAAAAACATACATATTTATATCATAGTAATAATACAGTGAAAAGTAAACAACAGCTGCCAACCCCCAAACAAAATAATTTTGTAGATGGACAGAAAGCTGCAGATTTTCACTTCAAAGTGAATTTCTCAGTAAAAGACTCGACTCTTATTTAAAACCAATACTCTCTAGAACGTATGTACGGATGCTATTAGCAGCAAATATAGAAGACTGAGCATACATGTAGAGATTGCTGTTAAAACCAAATAAAGCCAAGAAAATAGTTAATCTGATGTTCTTTAATTCTATTTAATAATTAACAGGTAAAGTGAGCAGTTAGGTCCAAGACAAATGTCCCCTAGTTCACAATTTTATTAAGAGCTACTCCTTCCTTTCTGCCCGTGGACGCCGCCAGGTAAGCATCGTTGATGTCTCTCCCCTCCACTGCCGTCATGTCTAAGTCAGAGTCTCCCAAAGAGCCTGAACAGCTGCAGAAGCTCTTCATCGGAGGTTTGAGCTTTGAAACAACCGATGACAGTCTGAGGAGCCATTGTGAGCAATGGGGAGTGCTCACAGACTGTGTGGTAATGAGGGATCCAAACACCAGGTGCTCCAGAGGCTTCGGGGTTGTCACATATGCCACTGTGGAGGAGGTGGATGCGGCCATGAAGGCAAGGCCACACAAGGTGGATGGAAGAGTTGGGGAACCAAAGAGGGCCGTCTCAAGAGAAGATTCTCAAAGACCTGGTGCCCACTTAACTGTGAAAAAGATTTTTGTTGGTGGCATTAAAGAAGACACTGAAGAACATCACCTAAGAGATTATTTTGAGCAGTACGGGAAAACTGAAGTGACTGAAGTCATGACTGACCGAGGCAGTGGCAAAAAGAGAGGCTTTGCTTTCATAACCTTTGATGACCATGACTCCGTAGACAAGACTGTCATTCAGAAATACCACACTGTGAATGGCCACAACTGTGAAGTAAGGAAAGCCCTACCTAAGCAACAGATGGCTGGTGCTTCATCCAGCCAAAGAGGTCGACGTGGTTCTGGAAACTTTGGTGGTGGTCGTGGAGGGGGTTTTGGTGGGAATGACACCTTTGGTCGTGGAGGAAATTTCAGTGGCCGAGCTGGCTTTGGTGGCAGCCGCGGTGGTGATGGATATGGTGGCAGTGGGGATGGCTATAATGGGTTTGGTAACGATTGAAGCCATTTTGGAGGTGATGGAAGCTATGATGATTTTGGCAGTTACAACAATCAATCTTCAAATATTGGGCCCATGAAAGGAGGAAACTTTGGAGGCAGAAGTTCTGGCCCCTATGGTGGTGGAGGCCAATACTTTGCCAAACCACGAAACCAAGGTGGCTGTGGTGGTTCCAGCAGCAGCAGGAGCTACGGCAGTGGCAGGAGGTTTTCATTACTGCCAAGAAACAAAGCTTAGCAGGAGAGGAGAGCCAGAGAAGTGACAAGGAAGCTACAGGTTACAACAGATTTGTGAACTCAGCCAAGCAAAGTGGTGGCAGGGCCTAGATGCTACAAAGAAGACATGTTTTAGACAATACTCATGTGTATGGGCAAAAAAACTCGGGGACTGTATTTGTGACTAATGGTATAACAGGTTCTTTTAGTTTCTGTTCTGTGGAAAGTGTAAAGCATTCCAACAAAGGGTTTTTTTTTTTTTTTTTTTGCGGTATGTGGGCCTCTCACTGCTGTGGCCTCTCCCACTGTGGAGCACAGGCTCCGTACGCGCAGGCCCAGCGGCCATGGCCCACGGGCCCAGCCGCTCTGCGGCATGTGGGATCTTCCCATACCGGGGCACAAACCTGTGTCCCCTGCATCGGCAGGCGGACTCCCAACCACTGCGCCACCAGGGAAGCCCCCCAACAAAGGGTTTCAATGTAGATTTTTTTGCACCCATGCTGTTGATTGCTAAATGTAACAGTCTGATCATGATGCTGAATAAATATGTCTTAAAAAAAAAAAGGAGCTACTCCTTCAACCATTCCAGTTATTCTGATCATATCGCATTCTTAAATGAGAAACCAATGAATTTGATGGTACCCACCCACAGAGATGATTTTGTTATATTTGGGTTGGGCCTCATCCTGAACCAATGTGATCTGGGGGAGCAGATACCTGAGGCCAAGGAACAAGAAAACAGAGTGAGAGATAAACATTGGAGGGGTAAAACCTTGGATTGGAAGGACATTTCAGAAGAGAGATGAGCAAAGGGAGTTGTCAGGCAGGGTCAGAAACTACTCTATGGCCCTTTTTGGGACTATTATTCAGACAGTCAGTGCACAAGTATTCTAGCAAACACCTGCACTGACTAACTGCTAAGCCTTCCATAGCTGATGTGATCTGGGACAAAGAATGTAGTGTTGCAGTGCCTTGTGGTGTTAGGTAATTCTCTACCTTCCATACAGGGACCCCTCTTTCACTGCATTTTTGAATCTGGATTGGACATCTGGAACTTTTGTTTCTAGAGAAGTTTACTGGAGAAGGAAAACAGAACTGAAGTCATAATCTCCTTGGTGGAGACATCTGGTGGTGTGGAGAGGGGAAATCTGAGAAGGGAATCACAACACTGCTTTCCCAGGGCTCGTTTGCATCCAGCTATAGAAGACTGAGTGGGAGGACTTAGAAAGTACCCCCTCCGTTTCTCCCCCCGAGTCTACCCACAAAAGCTGAAATTCCAACAGTAAATGACTCATTCAACCCATAAACTGGGAGTCTAAAACTCTTTAAACCACAAAAATTAATAAATCATGTGGTTTCTCTATCTCTAATTCCCTTTTCCATAACAGTGTTTCCCAAAGTGTGTTCTGAAGAATACTAGTCCAGAAGGATGATCTCTGGGAAACGGGTGCCATTCTTTAAGTTTCGGAATCAATGTTATACTAGTCATGGTTCTTTTAATTGAAAGTTATGGAAACTAATTCCACCCAGCAAATACAATGAAAAGAGACTTTTATATAAGGCTACAGGGTTATTTCATAGAACTGTATAGCAGAAATGTGGTTGTATCTAAGGAAGGTAATGGGACTGGAAAACTACAGGAATTTACTCTCCATCTAGTTTCCATTTTTCTCTGTATGCTTGTTCATTATTCTCCTTCCAGTCCCATTTTCTTTCCTTTGCCATTTAGCATGGTAGCAGATGGCTGTCCCACAGCTCCCAACTTTACATGTTCCAGGCATGGGGAGTCTTGCTTTCTCTTGATCTCAGAAAGCAGAATCTGATTCGCTCAGCTGGGGGCAGGTGGATATTCCTGAATCATTAGTCATAATTGGGTGGAGTGGGAGAGAACAGGATCACCAAACGTAAAGCTGGCCACTGGGGGCCCAGCCCCACGGATTAGAAGACGGCAGGTCCAAATGAAAAAAGAGAATCATGACTTGAACAGACATTCCAAAATGTTTCTACTATATTCTAACCCTTTGTTACTTAACATAAGTGTATACTTTATGCTTCCTCTTGAGATTCACGGTATACATGAGAAGCCCTGAAGTCAAGGATCCTATTGAATTCTTCTAAATTCAGTGTTTTCTGCATTTACTGGATCATGGAATTCTTTTGGAAATATGGCTATTAAGACGCCATGAAACATAGTTTGGAAAATGCTGCTCTGAGGAATTGCATTCATACTTCTAATTCTCAGGAAAAGAATATTCATTTTATATTTTACTCTGCATTTCAGAAACCTAAAAGTTTCTTAAACAGCTTGGAAGAAGTTGGAAACAGTTGGAAAAAAGGAGAATAAATGAAAGCTCAATAATAGCTATCCATTTCCTTAACAGTGGAAATTGTAACGAAAGTCACTTGATGTGTAATAATCGTATTGCAATTCTCTTTTTCGAAACTGTCCTGGATAGCACAAGGGAGTTCCTTCGTGGTAAAAGAGCAATTCTGTATCTTGACTGTGGTGGTAGTTACATGATTATATACACATGATAAAACTGCATTGAGCTCTGCTTCTTCCTACACACACACACACACACACACAAGTAGTCGTACACATGGCATGCGCACATAAGTGCATGTAAAAACTTGCAAAATCTGGATAAAGTCTGTAGCCTAGTTAATAGTACTGTACCAATATCAATTTCCTGGTTTTGATACTACACTATAGTTACATAAAATATTATAATTGGGAGAAGCTGGGTGAAGGCTACACGGGACCTCTGTACTATTTTTGCTACTTCCTGTAAGTCTATGATTATTTCAAAATAAAAAGTTAAAAAAAGCCACTTGATGGCTGTGAAAGAAAATGATTTCGGTTTAAAGCATGATAATATAAAGAAATACTATAAAATTTCTGTGTCATAAAAGGGTCGTAAAGTCAAACAAGCTTACCCATGGCATTTGCTCTGGCCCCTTAAAATTTGATGTTATATATCCCAAAGCCTTTGCCCGTTCTCGATAAAGTCGAATTGCTTGATCCATGGGAACTCTTAATCGGAACCAGTATTCTACTGTGCCAAAATTGGGGATGTCTCCTTTAGTTCCTACAAACCAATACATAACTCACTGTTAAAATAGTCCCATAAATCAAAATATATACCAGTAAAAAATACATCAATGGTATTATACATTAAAACTATAAATTTTATACTGAGTAAAATAATATATGACTTGCACAAATGATGTGTGATTGGCAAATAAGAGAGATAAAGAAAATAAAGTTACTTCTGCAAGTACGAGTTCCACCGTACATTAAATATTATTAAAAAACTATGTCAAACTATGTTTGAGGTAGCCCGGTTTATACTATTTCAATCTTTCTAAAATATAAAGAAAAATCTAAACATTGAGTTAAATACTCCACGATTCTTTCTGATGCTACTTTTTATTTTTTAACAAGTTGCACTCAATGTAGTCTGACAGATACAAAATGAAACCTCAAAATTATGAATGGAATATGAATTCAACTTTCGAGAAATCTTTGGCACCTTCCCATTTTCCTACCATGCCGTAAGTATAGGGAAAAACACCATAGCTATGCCAAATCTATACCGTATGTAATATACCCTCGCATGTCTGCCCTGCACACCCTCTTGCTGGGGTTGTAGTTGTAGTACGCCTTCTAACTCAGGCAGCTCTTTCTCTTTCTTCCTCTGTGACGATTTCCTCTAGGGCTCCCAGGAGACTTAAGAGCTCTATAGTTCCTTTGCAGAAACGAAGAAAGGTGTCCTCATTAGGGCACTGACTGCTTTGGCACAATCGGCAGTTCACCAGTCTACTTCTCCACCACACTAAGTTTTTTTTTTTTGCGGTACGCGGGCCTCTCACTGTTGTGGCCTCTCCCGTTGCGGAGCACAGGCTCCAGACGCGCAGGCTCAGCGGCCATGGCTCACGGGCCCAGCCGCTCCGAGGCATGTGGGATCTTCCGGGACTGGGGCACAAACCCGTGTCCCCTGCATCGGCAGGCGGACTCTCAACCACTGCACCACCAGGGAAGCCCCACACTAAGTTTTTTGAGGGCAAGTTCTTCTGAACCATGTGACTATATCACCTATGCAATCAATAAAATAAAATCCCTCCCCAGAACCTAAGTCACCCTCCTTCCTTTTTTCCTTGGTCACTTAAAAAAGTTTTCCTTTTTTAAATTTATGTATTTATTGAATTTTATTTTATTTATTTCCTATACAGCAGGTTCTCATTAGTTATCTATTTCATACACATCAGTGTATACATGTCAATCCCAATCGCCCAGTTCATCCCACCACCAACCCCGCTTTCCCCCCTTGGTGTCCATACGTTTGTTCTCTACATCTGTGTCTCTATTTCTGCCTTGCAAACCAGTTCATCCGCACCATTTTTCTAGATTCCGCATACATGCATTAATATACGATATTTGTTTTTCTCTTTCTGACTTACTTCACTCTGTGGGACAGTCTCTAGGTCCATCCACATCTCTACAAATGACCCAATTTCGTTTCTTTTTATGGCTGAGTAGTATTCCATTGTACATATGTGCCATATCTTTATCCATTCGTCTGTCAATGGGCATTTAGGTTGCTGCCATGACCTGGCTATTATGCACCCTCCTTTCTTCTTGAAAAGGTTTCTTCACTTGGCCTCTAGGATACTGTATACTCTTGGTTTGTCTCCCACCTCACTGGCCACTCCTTGGTTTCCTTTGCTGGCTCTTCCTCTTCTTCCTGAACTCTAAATTTTGGAGTCTCCCAAGGCTCAGTCCTTGGTCACCTTCTCTTCTTTATGTATACTCACTCTCTATGTGAAATTATCTAGGCCCAAGGCTTAAAATATATTCTGTATGCTAATGAATCCTGCTTTTATATTTCAATCTCTGACCTTCAGACTAGTATATCCAACTGTTTAGGTGACATTTCCACTTGGCTGTCTAATAGGCAGGTCAATCTTAACCTGTTCAAACACAATTCTTAGCTTTTTTCCTCAAATTTGTTCCTTGCTCAGGTCTACCTCGATAAATGGCCTCATCATTGTCCTGGTTGTTCACACCAGAAATTCTCGCCTCCTTTGCTTCCCTCATTACTCTACATTCAATTGATGAGCATGCTTTTAAGGAAGAGTTAATCAAATATACACTGAATATAACCAATTCTTATCACTACTTTCATTACCATCGTAATACAAGCCACCAACATCTTTCCACAGATTAATGCAATAGCCTGATAATGGTCCTATTTTCTTGCTTGGCCCATACAGACTGTTCTTCCCACAGCACCCAGGGTGATTTTTCTAAAACCTATGTGTGATCACGTTACTTCTCTCCTCAAAACCACCCAATGACTTGCATCACTCAGAGGAAAAAAAGTCCAAACACCTCACCATGACCCACAAGGCTCTACAGTGAGATCTGGTCCCTGCCTATTGCTTTAGTCTCATCTCTGCTCTAGCCACTGGCCTCCTTGCTGTTCCTCCAACATGGCAGGTTTGTTCCTCCCTCAGGCCTTTGTACAATACTTGCTGTTTCCTCTGCTGGAAACATTCTTCCCCTGGATCCTGACGTGGATCTTTATTCAGGTCTTTACCAATGGCACCCCGTAGGGAAGCCCTTATCTGAATTAGCAACCTTCCATCTCTCTCTTTAGCCTCTTGCTCTGATAATTTTTCTTCATATCTAATGATATGTATATATTTTTTATGGCCCATCTTCCCCTCTAGAAGGTAAGCTACATGAAGGTAGGGGCTCTGTCTTATTTACCACTGATCACTGTATTCCCAGTGCTTAGTAACAGTGATAACATGATAAGCTCCTTAAAAAACTTTGATAAATGTACTACAATTGGGCTTCCCTGGTGGCGCAGTGGTTGAGAGTTCGCCTGCCGATGCGGGGGACACGGGTTCGTGCCCGGTCCGGGAAGATCCCACATGCCGCGGAGCGGCTGCGCCCGTGAGCCATGGCCGCTGAGCCTGCGCGTCTGGAGCCTGTGCTCCGCAAAGGGAGAGGCCGCAACAGTGAGAGGCCTGCGCACCGCAAAAAAAAAAAAAAAAGAAAAAAAAAAGAAAAAAAGTACTACAATTAATGTTTAATCAAACAAGGATATCAACATGGTAAATAAGCATTTGCACTAATAAGCTTTAAAAAATTAATAGCCATTGTACTGACATTATTAGTGACATTTAAGAGAGTCCAATCAACTGTGGGCAGCTATATCAGAATGCTGTCCTTACCCTAAAGGCACCTTGAATCTGAGAGAGAAGATACTAATGTGGAACACCATATTAATGTATAAACCAGTCAGTGCTTCAAACAGCCAAAGTTTATAAGATTGTACTCACCAACCAAACTTGCTGTGCAAAATATTCGACCGCTTTTTTCTAGAATTTCATGGAATCTCAATTGACATGCTGCGATTGTTTCATAATCTGTGCTGTAAGCCTGGTGGACCTCAAGAGTTATAGTATTTTTCTGAATGTATTGTAAGAATAAGTCATTAACATGAACGAGATATTGAGAAGTAAAGTTATATTCTGGGTGAAGGCCCCGCACTATGGGAGTTGTCTGTAGTTCAAAATCATAGAAAGCAAAGGTACAGAAGGTGACAGGCTCTTTATCTCCAGATGCCTGTAACACTTCAGAAGAAAAGGTTACTTTGTTGATATGGATTTCAAATAGGTTTTCGCCTCGTTCTAAGTGAATGGTTTCATCAAACTCATCAACGGAGTCATCTGGCGTGATTTCTGGTTTAAATTTGTACTGCTTGGTGCCATAGGCAATATCTTTTAATTGGGCTGCAAGAGAAGACACACAGTTTAGAGGTTTTAAAGTATTGACATATAAAGATACAAACTGGCTTTTGAAGTGGTAGGAAGTCTGAGTGCTTTTGGTGTATAGTCTCAATCTTAAATTCTATGACTACACTGTTTTTCTGTAAATGATACTGTATTATAAAGAAATCTATCATTTATTTTGACATCACTTATTAAAAAAATTACAACTTAAGTGGTAATACAGGTTATACCAGGGAAACAGAAAAAGAAAAAAAAAAGGCCCTTGAATGAACAGCTGAGGTAAATATTTAGATTTCACTGCTCCTTTGCCTCTGCTCTATTATCTTCTCTCCTATAAAGTCAATTTCTCTTTCTACTAGCTCCTTCCCTTCAGCTTACTAAAATATATATTTTTCTACTTTTGCGGAATGATGGATATGTTTATTATCTTGATTATAGTGATGGTTTCACAGGTGTATACATAGGCCCAAACTCACCAAATTGTGTACTTTAATAGTGTAATTTAAGGGCTTCCCTGGTGGCGCAGTGGTTGAGAACACCTGCTGATGCAGGGGACACGGGTTCGTGCCCCGGTCCGGGAAGATCCCACATGCCGTGGAGCGGCTGGGCCACTGAGCCATGGCCGCTGAGCCTGCACGTCCAGAGCCTGTGCTCCGCAGCGGGAGAGGCCACAACAGTGAGAGGCCCGCGTACCGCAAAAAAAAAAAAAAAAAAAAAAAAGTGCAATTTAAAATGTGTTCATTACATTTCTAAGAAGCTGCTTTTAAAAAAGATATATATCTTTCTAGATTAGAACATTCCCTCACACCATATAGAAAAATAAACTCAAAATGGTTTAAAGACATAAATGTA
This sequence comes from Delphinapterus leucas, assembly GCF_059928025.1. Classification (NCBI taxonomy): domain Eukaryota; kingdom Metazoa; phylum Chordata; class Mammalia; order Artiodactyla; family Monodontidae; genus Delphinapterus; species Delphinapterus leucas. Next base: position 30,287,796 of record NC_143148.1, read on the forward strand.
AGACATGAAACCATAAACTCCTAGAAGAGAACACAGGCAGAACACTCTTTGACATGAGTTGTAGCAATATTTTTTTTAGATCTGTCTCCTAAGGCAAGAAGTAAAAGCAAAACTAAACAAACTGGACCTAATTAAACTTAAAAGCTTTTGCACAGCAAAGGAAACTATTGACAAAATGAAAAGACAACCTAGTGAATGGGAGAAAATATTTGCAAATGATGCGACCGACAACGGGTTAATATCCAAAATACATAAACACCTCATACAACCCAATATCAGAAAACCAAAAAACTCAATCGAAAAATGGGCAGAAGACCTGAACAGACATTTCTCCAAAGAAGACATACAGATGGCTGACAGGCACATGAAAAGATGCTCAACATTGCTAATTATTAGAGAAATGCAAGTGAAATTCACAATGAGATCTCACCTCACACCTGTTGGAATGACTGTCATCAAAAAGTCTACAAACAACAAATGTTGGAGAGGATATGGAGAAAAGGGAACACTTGTGCACTGTCAGTGGAAATATAAACTGGTTCAGCCACTGTGGAAAACAGTATGAAGGTTCCTCAAAAAATTAAAAATAAAACTACCATATAATCCAGCAATTCCATTCCTGGGTATATACCCAGAAAAAATGAAAACACTAATTCAAAAAGATACACGTACCCCAACGTTCACAGCAGCACTATTTATGATAGCCAAGACATGGAAGCAACCCAAGTGCCCATCAACAGATGAATGGATAAAGAAGATGTGGTGTAATACATAATGGAATATTACTCAACCATAAAAAAGAATGAAATGCTGCCATTTGCAGCAACGTGGATGGACCCAGAGAATATTATACTTAGTGAAGTAAGTCAGAGAAAGCACGTAGTGTGTGATATCACTTATATGTGGAATCTAAAAACGATACAAATGGATGTACAAGTAAAACAGAAATAGACTCACAGATATAGAAAACAAACTTGTGGTTACCAAAGGGGAGAAGGAAGAGGAGGGACAAATTAGGAGTACAGGATTAACAAACTACTATATATAAAATAGATAAACAACAAGGATATTGTATAGCACAGTGAATTACAGCCATTATCTTGTAATAACTTATAATGGAGTATAATCTATAAAAATACTGAATGACTATTCTGTGCACCTGAAACTAATAATATAAATCAACTATATTTCAATAAAAAATAAATAAAAAGGTGTATCTCTTTCTAGATACACATTTCCCCCGCCATGTTACATCCAACTTTCTAGAAAGAGTAATGTATACTTGTGTCTCCAATTCCTCATCTAACAGACACTCTTCAACTTCCTGCAAAAAGCATCTGCCTTATTTTTCTCGTGAAACTACTCTAGAAAAGGTCACCAATAACTAACCAGTTTCTACATTGAATGGTCCTTGTGTTATTTGAGTTCTTTGCTTAATTGACACTGATGACCACATCCTCTTTTGTGAACTTTTGTGAGCTTTCATGTCCTTGTCTGCCCTGCTTCTCCTCCTACCTCTCTTATTCTTCTTTTTTTTTTTTTTTTTTTTTTTTTTTTTGCGGTACGCGGGCCTCTCACTGCTGTGGCTTTTGTGAGCTTTCATGTCCTTGTCTGCCCTGCTTCTCCTCCTACCTCTCTTATTCTTCTTTTTTTTTTTTTTTTTTTTTTTTTTTTTTGCGGTACGCGGGCCTCTCACTGCTGTGGCCTCTCCCGTTGCAGAGCACAGGCTCCGGATGCGCAGGCTCAGCGGCCATGGCTCACGGGGCCAGCCGCTCCATGGCATGTAGGATCTTCCCGGACCGGGGCACAAACCCTGCATCGGCAGGCGGACTCTCAACCACTGCGCCACCAGGGAAGCCCCTACCTCTCTTACTCTTTAAGGGTTTCTCTTTCTCTGCTAGTTTGCTGGGGTTCTGTTTTTATCCTCTTTTTAGTCTACATATTCTCATGAGTAATCACATCCCCTTTTATTTATTTGAAATATAGCTGATTTACAATGTTGTGCTAATTTATGCTGTACAGAAAAGTGACTCAGTTATACACATATATACATTCTTTTTAAAATATTCTTTTCCATTATGATTTATCCCAGGAGACTGGATATAGCTTCTTGGGCTACACATTAGGACCTTGTTGGTTATCCATTCTAAATGTAATAGTTTGCATCCACTAACCCCTAACTCCCAGTCCATCCTTCTCCCTCTCCCCCTCGGCAACCACAAATCTGTTCTCTACGTCTGTGAGTCTGTTTCTGTTTTTTAGATAGGTTAATTTGTGTCATATTTTAGACTCCAGGTGTACGTGATATCATATGGTATTTGTCTTTCTCTTTCAGACTTAACTTCACTTAGTGTGATATTCTCTAGTTGCATCCATGTTGCTGCAAGTGGCATTATTTCATCCTTTTTTATGGTTGAGTAGTATTCCATCGTATATATGTACCACATCCTCTCTATCCATTCATCTGTTGATGGACATTTAGGTTGTTTCCATGTTTTGGCTATTGTGAACAGTGCTGCTATGAACATAGGGGTGCAGGTATATTTTTGAATTATAGTTTTGTCCAGGTATATGCCCAGGAGTGGGACTGCTGGATCATATGGTAGTTCTGTTTTTAGTTTTGTGAGGAACCTCCATACTATTTTCCATAGTGGCTGCACCAACATACATTCCCACCAACAGTGTACACGGGGTCCCTTTTCTCCACACCCTCTCCAGTGTTTGTTATCTGTAGACTTTTTTTTTTTTTTGCAGTACGCGGGCCTCTCACTGTTGTGGCCTCTCCCGTTGCGGAGCACAGGCTCCGGACGCGCAGGCTCAGCGGCCATGGCTCAGTGGTCCAGCCGCTCTGCGGCATGTGGGATCTTCCCGGACTGGGGCACGAACCTGTGTCCCCTGCATCAGCAGGCGGACTCTCAACCACTGTGCCACTAGGGAAGCCCTATCTGTAGACTTTTAAATCATGGCCATTCTGACCGGTGTGAGGCGGTACCTCACTGCAGTTTTGATTTGCATTTCTCTAATGATTAGTGATCACAACCCCTTTTATGACTTCTGTTACTATCAATATTCTGAAGACGCTCATATTTCTATTTTTAATTCAGATTTCTTTCCTCAATTCCAGACCCACACATCTAGTGGCTTGCTGAGCCCTCTATCTAGATATCCCCTAGGCACAACAAACTCAATATACCCAAAGCAGAATGGCTCATATTGTCTTCTAGTTATTTCTGTACCTTGAATTTCAAGTGATGATGTTAGCCTTCATCCAGCTGCCTAAGCTAGATATCACAGTGTCATCCTAGGTTCCCCCCCCTTTTTTTTTACTCCCCCCACATCTGTAGGGTCACTGCTATTCAAAAATATTTCCTAAGTCTTTAGCAAATTTGTCCCTGTCCTCTGCATCTCCACTGATGCTACCTTACTTACACCCTCAGTGTTTATTACCCACATTATTAATGGAACCCAATTCCTTCCTTCCTTCAAATTTTACTCATTCTTCCCAATACCTATAGCATAATCTCCAAAATGAAGTTCTGGGTGTACTACTCCCTACCTTAAAAATTCCTTGGTGCTTCTCTAAGTTAATAAGGTTCAGACTCATCAGGGTGGCAAATGGGGCCTTCAGGATTTGGTTCTTACCAGCCTTAAATCCAGGTTCTTCTCCATTTACTAATCCTGAGTTCCAAACAGACAGATCCACATGCATTTTCTCAAATGAATGGCAGTGCTTCACACTTAGGGCATTTTTACCTGCTTCATCTACTTCCTGGAAAGCCTTTCATTGTTTTTACTTAGTGGTGAATTCTGTCATCTTTAAAGCCTCCAAACCTACTGTGTGGGGTCTTTCCTGAATCTTCAGGTATAAATAGGCATTCTCTCCTCAATGTTTCCTTGGTAGCTTTTGCATTTTTCTAACTTCACACTCTTCACAGTAAAGTATAACTGTCTACTTACTTGTTCACAACTTACAAGTTCTTGGAGGAAAAAGCCCGAGCTTTTTCTGTTTGTATTCTCACTGCCTAGCACTTTGCTTAGGATACATTAGGAACTTGAGCATGTTTATGGAATCAATCAATGAATTTAGGACACAGATAGAATATATTGGTAAAGACTTCGTGAGCCTTGAAAGGAATGAAAATCTCAAACTGTGTGACCTCCCTGTTATTCAGGAAAATTTCATTAAGTGAATTTTTATTGAGTACTACTTGCAATAAAAGGAACACACTGCTCTTTGGCTTTGGAAAACCCTGTTCAGTCAGATGAAGATAGTTACTGAACCCTTCTACTTAGAGCAATGGTTCTCAGAGTGTGGTCTGGGAACCCCTGAGGGTACCTGAGACTGTTCTGGAGGTCTGTGAGGTTAAAACTATTTTAAAAATAATACTAAGATGTTATTGGCCTTTTTCATTCTTAGTCTCTTACAAGTGTATAATAGAGTTTCCCAGAATCTATGTGATGTGTGATATCATAACAGATTGACTGTAGAAGCAGATATAAAAACCCAGCTGTTTTCTATTAAGACAGATGCTGAAAAGATTTGCAAAAATGTTAAGCAATTAAAAAAATTTAAAACCATGTCGCTTGTCTATTTTTTTGGTATGGAAAATATACCTATTAAAAAATAAAACTGTAATTTATGTTAACATGTAATGGGTTAATTATTATTTTAGCATGCCAAATATTTTTTAAATTTCTCATTTTTAATTTCTAACATGATAAATATCATGAATATAACCCATATAAACATAAGGCCTTTTGGATTCTCAGTGATCTTTAAGAGTGTAAAATTACTGCTGGCACAATTACTAAGCCTGCGCGTCTGGAGCCTGTGCTCCGCAACAAGAGAGGCCGCGATAGTGAGAGGCCCGCGCACCGCAATAAAGAGGGGCCCCCGCTTGCCACAACTAGAGAAAGCCCTCGCACAGAAACGAAGAGCCAACACAGCCATAAATAAATAAATAAAATTTAAAAAAAAAAGGCAAAATTCCTTAAAAAAAAAAATTACTGCTGGCATAGATCACTGAATTTAAGTACTGTATGGCAGGGAGCATGAAAGAGAGACAAAGTACTTATCACTGTAGAACTTATTATGTTGCAGTCATAGAGAATATGCAAAACTGCACCGGTGTATATAATACAATCCCTAAACATATTTTTTGAGTACATGAGAGTAAAAGTGGCAAGTGCTGAGGTAGTGTTGTTCAAAGTACAGTCTTACACCTGCATGTGAATTGCTTGGAATTATTTCTAAATGTATCAAATCAGAGACCCCAAGATCTCCAGGGGTAGGGCCCAGGAAGCTACCTTTGAAACAAGTTCCCCATGTAATTTTCTTACTTGCTAAAGTCTGAAAACCACTGTAAGGGCATTTCAAGTAGAGGGGTGGCTAGCAGTAATTGGAGCCAGCTTTCTGGCATGGGCACACATTTGCTTAGATCCTGAAGCAGGGAAGGGTATATCCTGGAGTCAGAGTAGAAAGGAGGTTCAGATGGAGCAGACAAAGCCCTGGTGGTGGGACCGAACAAGATGCATCTGACAAAGAGCAAGCCGACTTGTTTGGTTGAGATGCATAGTTTGCTTAGAAGAGAAATTAGAAATGATGTGGTTAAATTTAGTCTATGGTACTACTTTATGAAGTACTTTGAAATCTTGCCTGCAACACCGAATTCAAAAAGCAGTAGGGAATTACTAAAAATTCTTGAGTAGAAAAGTATCAGATAAAAACAGCCTTTCTGGTAACTTATTATTAGAGTTAATAAATTGGGAAAAAAAGAGCAAAAAGAAAGTATGAGTGTACATTTGGATGACATTTTCAACTGTTGTAAAAATCCACTCCTCTAGTTACTGTGGACAAAGAATTGTGCACGTTGTACCTTCTAGTTTCTGGATGCGTGCAGCCCTGATATCAAGAAGGTGGACATACTGTTCCACTCTGAGTTCATAATCTTGCTGCAAATTTTCCATCTTCTGGGTCACTGCCTCAACTTCCATCTAAAAAAATAAAGATAACAAGTTTCATTACTCAGAATTTGTTCCATTTTCATTTGTTAAAGCAACTATGATTCAAGCATTTTTTAGATCCTGGGGATACCGGGAGCTATAAGCCGTTGTTTCCTGACTTCAAAGAGCTTACAGTTTAGAAAATTATGCTTGGCAGTGTTCGTTAACCAGGAGTAAAACCCACAAAACTCTGGGTCCCTTTTAAGGAGTGGTGACCCATTTGTTAGAAGCTAATATAACAGGCGGCTGTGGCAGGACCAACTGCGGAGCGTGCCGGCATTGATGAATACGTCGCCATGATTCGTTCCCTAAAACCAGTCACTGAAAAAATTACTTGTTTTAGAACTCTTTAGTCAGGAGTATCTAGATACAAGGCTAAATTCCAGGCATGTGGTAACACATGATAATAGATCATAACAGACGCTAATACATGATACTGCTTTGAAATGTAAATCATCAGTAGAGTATTATGGGAAACCTATCCTCCCGATTTAGTGTATTATATTACCTGATAATCTTTATTAATTTTATGTTGCATAATCAGCATGTTTCTTGTCTTTTCAAGTTCTTGCACTGTTTCTGCATGAGTTGCTTGCAGCTCTTTCATGGAGCGTTCTAGATCTTTATTAATTTTACTGTCTACTTTTTCTAAAAAAGAAAGGTCTCCATTTTTTTGTGATTTTTGAGCCTAAAACAAAAACATATTTTATTACCAAAACAAGAGTTTCTAAAATGTAACTGTGAATTAATATGGATATAGTAAGAAACAATCATTAATTGAAAACAGATATATTTCCATTTTCCGTTAGGAATAAAGCAGTCCTGATATAGAATACATATTTGGATAGACACTTGGAACAATTACAGAGAAATAAAAAAAAGTTTATTACTTCACGAAGTAAAAAAGAATCATGTACGTTTATTTCTATTCTTCATTTGATTAAAATCTATACCATGATGGTCTAAAAGGAAAGAAATGTACTTTCTGTGTCTTCTTGTAAGTAACAGAATATTCTAGAACTAGAAAATATCTTCTGGTGACATATATAATTCAATATTTTACTTAAGATAATAGGGTGCACCAAGGTCTCTTAGGACAGAAAACTGCTGGTTAGTTTTATAGTGGGGCATATAAAAGTAAAATGTTTGTTACAGTTGGGGAAAGTGCTTTAAATAAGAGTTTTTGAGGTCTACTTTAATGTAATTTTGATGTCATTATGAAATATGTATATGCTGTAACTAAATGTCACCTGACCACTTTTCCTGAATAATTCATTCTCCAAGTATAAAGGTTACAATAAGGGTCATCATTATGCTGAAAGAGTTATATGTAGACATGAAATTCATGGTGAAGTTTAGAAAGTTACCTTTATAAGCAGGAGAGCTTCACTCAATTCATCAGCATTAATATCACTCTCCTGCAAAAGACAGAGTAAGTAAAAGCTCACAATGGAAAGTGCAAGAGACATTCCAACTATGTAGATTACCCTCATGGAACATAAACTGCAAGATACCATGAATTAATAAACTAAGTTATCTATTTGTATTCTTTTGCTTTGTGGTATAGTGTTTTCTTTACGTATGAAATATTTAGATAAAAATTTGGAGTTCGTTTCCTAAATGAGAAAATAGTTCACCTGGTTGTAAATTTTCATGCGGTTTTTAAGTTCATCAAGTTGTTGCTTTTGTTCCAGGTACTGTAACTGTAGTTCTCTATTTTCTTGAATGATCTTCTCATTTTGGTCTTAAAAATGAAGTCGACACAATTCGAAAGGTAAGTGAGAATGAGGTATAAGAACACATTTTAAATTGACTTAATTCATGAAACACACCAAGCTCAATCTAGCATTGTTCTGGCCACAGAGGAAATTGAGCTAGCACCTTAGACTAAGGCAGCAGGGGAATGAGGAACAAATGAACACTATCATGTGTCTACCATATGATTCACTTGCTTATCAAAAACTTAGGACTTAGTTTCACAGTATTAATACAAGGAAATTGTGGCCTCTGGAACTTCAAAGGAACATTCTATCTAAAATGCCTATGAAAATATGTTTCTAAATCTATGATTTTTACTTACTTATTAAGGGTCCTGAAAGGCATGCAAAAAAAATTTTTCTTTTAGTTTTTTCTAATTGACTTCCTTGAGTTATCTTTTCCTAATTCAGCATAAAGTCTTTTTATTAAAACAAGATAATTTTTGATAATAACTCTGGAATTATAATCAACCCCATTTTTAATAAATCTTTTAAGAGAGGAGAAATGGATTCTCAACGAGTGCATGGTAGTATCAATAATAATTCATGTGTGTTCTTTATTCACAGAGTTCACACTATTAATTAGGAATGGAGATAGGTTACCTTTGCCTATGTGCTCATTTGCCATGACCCACAAGCAGGCATATAGGGTAGAGCTACAGAAGACGGCAAATCCATAGAGAGACTAATTTTTCACTCTCTGCATTAAACATGCTTAACTCAAAAAAAAGAAAGCATAATAGCTAGCTAACAAATCTACTCTTTAGTCCTATGTTCTTAAGTGTACTTCTTTACTAGAGTTCGTTGTGGTGGTCAAGTATTCTCCTTTGTGGGCTCCCTGTGGACTGACTCTAAACCATGATATCCAAAGTGTCTCTACTAATTTCATCCTGCTCACAAAGATTTATGATCATCATTCCTTTTCTTAAAAAAAGGGAAATCAACATATTTGCCAAGAATTCTTTACATGAACACATTTGCACACTGACTGCATTTTATACAAAAATATGTTTCGGACTTTTATAAAGCTTTGTGTTCCCAAGCCATAAATGCTATATACAAGTAAAAACTGTAAATTACACAGTTAAGAAGAAATGAACTAAATTTGAATATTTTTAATATAACATACTTCTGGCAAACTAAAAAGTAAAAAAAAAAAAAAAAAGTTACCCTAGGGTATGTAGAGCCATTTTAATATCAAAAACATCAAATATGTAAATATTTTTCTTATTGATAAGAGGTTAGAAGGTTATCCTAGAGTACAAATTACTAATACTCAGTGAAATAAATGAAAGAATTTCCAAATGTGAACAATACTTGGAAATATTTAAGGTAAAGATCAAACATTTATCTCTATACTAAAAATTAGGATTAATAATAAATATGAATTCTTATGAGATAAATTTGCTTTTTTGGTTAGAGAGTAGAGTAAGAATCTGGAACCCTTTATTTGATGTTGATTAGGTTAAAACAACATCCAGATAGAATGACTAGGTAACAAAAAAGGAGGTAAATGTAGTCAGCAGGAAGTAAAACCAAGGTCCTGAGGATAATGTCATTTCCTTCTCTGGCTAGTGAAACTTTTAGGGGTTCTGAGGGGAATCACAAGTGTAAGGACATGATCGTTCCATCTTCATCCAGACGCAGTGTATATTATTCCTATGCTGTCTTCTATTCTTTCAATTTTTCAGAGCAGGGTCCTGAGAATAATATGCTACTGGTATAAATAAACTTACTCAAATATTTCTTCCTTTTCTGATTTTTCGTTCAACAGCTATGTTCCCACTTACCTGGTATTTTTAAAACCAGGGCTTTATTAGTGGGAAAATAACTTATTAGTGGGAGAAGATATTACTGAGCACCAGTAACTTTCTCTCTACTGAATTTTATGTAGAATTCTCTACTATATTTTTCCTTTCTTAAACTGTTTACTGGGGATGTCACTCCTGGGACTTTAAAACGTATGGAGACATTATAGTTCAAAGAGGAATAGACTTGCTGAATTATAATATGAAAAATCAAAGCACCCTGTACAAGATGAAAAATAACCTCTTTACCTATGATTTGACAAAAAGCAGGTTAAGCTAAACAGCATTTTATTCAAATGAGATAACATTTCACTCTTTTAAAATTATGTTCTTCAAGCACACCATTAATAAGCAGAGTGCAGAGAACAATTCAACTAAACAATTTTCAGAGCTCCTTTGTGCTAATATCTTCAGCTGTGATCAATATAACCATATGCATTATGCTGAATTATGCATTTCAGCTAAAGATAGAAAGGAACTTTCAAAAGCAGGCCCTTAAACACATGCAGTTAATTTAAGCATTAACCAAATGCAAACTGCATTTACATATCCTTCCCCCACATATTCGCACAATCTGAAACTAATTTGTACCTTGAATAAAGAGGTGAGTATTCTCTAAAAATAATTTGCCAGTTAGATGAATGACTACAAGAAGCCAGGGAAACATCTTCTGGCAGAGAACACTTGATACATGAAAAGGTAACTGTGTGAAGAGACTTCAAAGTAAAATTAAACAATTTTGAAATCTGTAATACAAAAAAGCAACTTTCTAAATATTAAAAGATTTCCTTAAATAGACAACTTCAATTTTTTGTTTAGTATTTTCCTGGAAAAAATTGTTTAAAGGCTGTATTATTTTTCTTAAAATCTATTTTAACATTTTCACAAAGAAACAAAAACTGAAATTATCAGACCTGTAAATTTCAGGTATGCAAGCAAAAATAACTAAAATAATAGTTGCATTAAAAAGAAAGCTTCAGTTCTAGCAATTTTTCTTAAAATAATCAGATAAATGTGTAAAGATTTGTGTAGAAAGATGTTCAGGGTACTTAAAAAAGCTGAAGCTATTTAAAAATTCAACAATAGAAGACTGTTAAACAAACAATCTATGGTACATCCTCACACTGGAAAACTATGACAGCCATTATAAATGATGATGATGCAGATTTATATTTATACTGAAGGAACGATTTCACAATACAGCAAATAAAAAAGCACATTATAAAATTGTATGTATACATATAGAAACAACTCTGGAAGGACATATATAAAAATATTAATAGTGATTACGTTGAGGGCTGTGGGACTGAAAAGAACCCCCAGACTTAATCCAACAGTAATAAACAGGTTTTAAAAGACCACCAAGATTCTATCCTCTTAAGAGTTTCTTACCAGAGACCAATTCAAATGTGTAAAGATAAGAGTTTTGGAATTTTTGATATCTAGGGAAGTACAGAAAGCACGGGAACAAGAAAGGTTTATTTCATTTCTCTTTCCTCAAGAAAGAAAAGAGAGAGGAAATACAGAGCCCTTCCACGTCGGTGGAAGAATTTATTGAGCAACTACTAAACAAAGCACTCTGATAGGTATTCAACACTACATATTAAAGTTAGGAACTAAGAATCTTTGACATAAAAACTTTAAAATATCCACCCAGTCAGAAATCATATCATTTTATTCTACTCACAGTCTTCTGGAGAAAATTTCATAAACTGTCTGTCATCATTTAAACCACTTGGTAAATAAATACTGCACGTATATTTCATTGAAATTAAGACCCCATTGATTATAAGATGTGTTCCAATTTCAGACTTCTTAAAATGTTAAAAAAAGTTACACCATAATTTAAAAAATGTTATCACCTACAAGATGCTTCCCAATTTCAGAGATATTAAAATGGGAAAAAAATCTTCTTAGAGTTAACGAAATATGGCATTGTGATCTAAATCAATATAGAGAGTACTGACTAGATATGTAATTGTTTTTTTAACTGAGTCTGCATTAAACTTTTACACGTTCTCATGCAACTGAACTGCCAAGTGTTCAAAAGGAGCAACCTCATTATCACATCGTTGGGTTTACCTACTGGCTGAGCAAACAGATGCAACACTTGGAGCAATTAATTCACTTCCCTGATTGTGCATTTGTGTGTATATGTGTGTATAATATAGTAGAGCAGACATCTACTTTAATTATATAATTATTTTACTTCTGTGAGACAAGAAAGGTGAGATCTGGGACTCATAACATGTAACTTATTAATGATTATTATTTTAGCAGGGACATCTTGACAAGGCTTCTTTATTTAAGTTCTCTGTCACGGAGCAGAATTAGCCATCTCACTATCAGATCAAAAACAGCCAAGCAAGACTTCTGCCGTCCTCCGCTGTCTTACACTGCCTTTTTTTTTTTTTCCTCTACTGCACCTGCCACCACCTGGTGTATCACATATTTATTTAATTACTGTCAGTTTCTCCCTCTTGAATTTATGCTGCATGAGGACCAGGTCTTTGTTTTATTCATTGCTGTATCCCCAGAACTTAGAATAGTGCCTAGCACATACTGGTGCTTTAATAAACACTTGTTGACTCTTGAATAAATTCAGGAAAATTAAACAAATTAAAGACAACCTGAACAAGAGTAACTCTGAGAAAAAAATAATTCCTTTGGCATATACACTAAGCTGAGTAAAGGGAAATTTTGAGCAATCAATACACTCATAAAAGTGGATGACTGTTAATATAGGCTGTGTCCCTAAAAGCAGCAAGGTGCCTGGCAAAACAGCAGGCGCTGTAATAAGTACTTATCAAGTCAGTGAATAACAATGAGTAACACGCATGTCTGAAACGAGTAAGTCAGTAGTCATTTTACATGTACCTCTTTCAGTTTTTAATCTGTCAAGGATTTCAGTTTTGTCTGTTAAATCGGATTTTAAGGCAGTCTCGAGTTGAGCAATCTGTACTTTCAGCTGCTGTTCCTTTAACTTCCATTGCTCTTCATGGGCAGCACTGAAGGCACTGCAAAACACACGTGACAGGCAAGGAGAGCTTGGAAATCAGCTTCAACCGAAAATAATAAAGAGAAAAGCTTTTAGTGGCACAGAGACCACTGTCATCATGTCTTAGGAATTAAGTAAACATATGCTGGTCTGCTGCTGTTGAAACCAAGGCGCCTTTCTCAGGCTGCGGTTAGGCAACATGAAAGAGTTTGTGGGATGAGCAAAGGAACTGGCCTTAATTTAGAGCTCTAAAGTCAGAGAAGTTGGCAGTGTGCAGCTTTTGTGGGACTAGTAAAGGAATTCAGATACTGTACATACTCCAGAGGAATCCACAGTTCCAAACCTCAGCAGCAGACATCGGACAAAACCATTCTCTACCACGAATAAACCCTAATACAGAGAAAAGGGACTCCCCACCTGATCTTTACTTCCAGAATTTGAAACTTTTAAAGAGTCTGTGATAATAGCATATTTACAAAATACTGGCCACAAAATGATAGCATTTTGAATTACAAGACGGCGATTCTGATATTAAGAAGCAATGATCATGCAGTTTTTGTCCTAAAAAGCAAACAGCAATAGGCTAAGAACAAACGGTTTTACTCATAACGCATGACTGGGGTGAAAACCCAGTAAGAACACCTTGATAAGAATGATGTAGATAGAATTATTATTCCTCAATAAAAGTGTAGCAGTTTAAACTATCATGAAAATCTACTAATGATCAGCCCCGGGATTTTGGAAGAATCAGCTGAAAAATAACTAAATGGTACGCAGAAGCTATAGAGTAAACATTCGTTTAGGCCAGTGGTTCCCAAATGCTGGCCTACGTGAAACACTGGTGCTAGGTTAAAAATGCAGATTCTGGGGCCCAGGGATTCATAGTTTTCCCCAGGTGATAGCCAGGTTTTGGAAAAACTGATCTTGATCTGTACTTCAGCAGAAAACTATTAGCTGTGAAGCTTGACATGACTGAATAATTATCAGCAGCTTTGACCCTTCTACTCATTTTAAACCCAGTAAAGGAACCAGAAATTTACAAAATCTGGTTTTGTACTGATGATGAAGTAAATGGAAAAGAAACTTCTTATTGAAAATTGCCCTTAATGTTGCTCCCAGCTAGTCTGAGGTTTTAGTCCAAAAGAGATACTTTTCTGGGAGGCATAGCTTTCAAAAGAACAAAAAACTGTATATTTATTTTACAGTCTGAATGTTTCTACTGCATTTAAAATAACACGACCTTAAAAATAAATGGAATTCTAGAAGTTTCTCTAAATATGACATCTGTTTCTTCAATCAGTGTTCTCATTTCATGTATGGAACCTTAAAAAAATACATGGATCTGGTATACCAATGTTTTAAGCTAATTTTATCAAAGGTAGAGTTACCTAGGTTTAAATGAAATCCAAATATGTACTTTAAATACTAAAGTAAAGAATATTCCCTTACATTTTCATTTTTTGATAAAGGACAAATATATTTCAAAGTATATATACCAAACACGTACACATGTATACATACATGTGAGTGTATATGTGTGTGTGTGTGTCTCTTATTATTAAAAGTATGTACTACCCGGAAAAAAAATTAGCATGATGAAATAGGCACAACCATACATTATATCAGCCGCTAAAAATTAGAAACAGTAGTGTTCCAACAGCATTAGTACCAGCAAAAAAGATCACCAACAGTTAATCTGGCAGAAACATCAGAAGCTGTATGTGTTTAAATTAAGAACAATTTAGCAGCCTGGTTTTTCCAAACCCACAAAATACTAGTGTAAATCAGCATAAGTCACTCTGAATTTAGTCCACTGCTATCTTCCCTCTAAATTTAGGATTACATTCCACTGGAGTTTCACGAGGAATTCCTTTTGAATTTACTGTATTCCTCTATGCTTGGAGCCATCTGTGTAACTATAAATGGTAAACCACATCTGGCTCCATTTTCTTTGTAGAGGCTGTGTACATGATTAAATCTGCATATGAGAGCAGTCTTTGAGAACCTTTTATTCATGAAAATGTTTTTGTACATTGCCTACAGTGACAACTGAGGAGGGGATCATAGCTGGTCTTTGTGCACATTTCATTGTTACATTATGTTGCTGGAGTGATAAAATATCAATCTGCAGTGGAATGCCCATTGGTTCCTGTGGTCATTGGCATGTCCATTGGCAGTCATGGGTCAGCATACTGTAAATACACACCCTCGATCAACAACATGATAAGATAAAAAAAAAAGAGTTGAAGAATTCATCTCCACCGTAAGGTCTTTTTTCTTACAGAATGAATTCCTTTTATTCCAATGTTCAAGGCTACCCTAATGTGAGAGATAGGGAAGAATAAGCTCTAATCATCCATAAAGAAATCCGTAGGTACCTTAGTTAGGCCTAGTGGAAATTAAATGCATATTAACATGGGGATATTTCACTTACTAAAGGAAAAACGATGCCCCAAATGTACTCAGTTTGATTTCTGGGAAGCACAAAGTGCTCATTTAGGATCATATGAGCTTTCATGTCTCCTAGAATATTGTAGGGGACAGGTGTTCGCGTTACAGCAGCGGTCCCCAACCTTTTTGGCACCAGGGACTGGTTTCGTGGAAGACAATTTTTCCACGGACAGGGGTGGGGGGTGGATGGTTCAGGCGGAAATGTGAGCGATGGGGAGCTGCAGACGAAGATTCACTCGCTCCCTGCCGCTCACCTCCCACTGTGCGGCCTGGCTCCTAACAGGGGGTTGGGGATCCCTGCTTTACAGAAATGGAGCACAGAGAGTCTATGGGTGGTCAGCAGTGCTCGCTTCAATTTTGGATATTAGATGGCTATCACATTGTAAAAACCTGAATCATCCAATTCTTAAAACAGTTAATATCATCTTCAAAAACTGGACCAACTCTTCTTTTAAATAGTTATTAGATGAGTGTCTCTCAGGGAGTTAATACCTTAAAATCACCTTTAACAAGAGTCTCTGGATTCAAACTCAAATTGACTGAGTCTGAATTGGATGGTATTGGGGGATGGGGAGGAGGGAAGGTGGGGAGGTTTCACAGGGCTGGTGAAGCCTCCATTTTACTGTTTTCCAAGTTACTGATATACATTAGAGTTGAAGGACTACTGCATTCATCAGCTGTATCACCCTAAAACTATATACTAACTTCAAAAATGAGACCCAGCTGTACTATATTATAGTATAGAATTTCTCTCTGACCAAATAGAAAGACTTAATTGCAAAAATTTTATTCTGAGTTTTTTAAATGAACATTTCTTAAAGTTATACTTATTTCTTGGCATAGTATCAAACATGCTATAACGTATTAAAAAAGGCTCATACCAAATACTAACATGAAGATTTTACCTTACCAGATGATTCTCTAATATGTCATATGTCAAATAATAAACACATTAAAAATATCATTTGAAAAAGGAAGATGAGAATGCAATCTGCACGTCACATTTTTCTCCTGAAAACTAGCCAATTTTGAATAACAAACAAATGCTCTCCTTTTAAAAACATGCTATCACTATGACTAACCAAACAGGGAATATATGCAGTTTGTGATGAGCATTAGTTACTGGCAATGATGAATAACACTGCCATGAAATACAAGAGCTGTAAAGAATCTTGGGGAGGATGTTAATTTTTGTAGAGTTTTTCCAATTATGCTTCTGAAAACACATTATATATTTAAAAAACTGTATTAGAGAATTTTACAGCTCTATTTACTATCACATGTGCTTGCCGGGTTTCGTACCTAAGTGACATTTTTTTTTGACACAAATGTTTTGACACTCATTATACACATTTACTTCCATACACCTCACACAAAACTCAAGTGTAAGCAGCGTGATGAAGTCTGTTCTTAATGTGACAGGAAAAAAAAGGTTGCTCAAACGCAAAACATTAAAAATAAAAACCTTTCAAAGTCAGATTTACACTCTTAGGTCATCTTCTAATATGGAAAGATAAAGTTTCATGGTGATAAACTAAATATGAGAAAAACATGTCTTTCTTAAAATTTCATTTATGCATTATTCCCAACTAAGTTTAATGTTTTTTATTACAAGAAAGTACTTTCAGTAAATCCTCAAATTGAGGGGAAGTAGAAAATGTATAAGTAATGACCAAATGGCACTTATATTCATGTATTAAGACCATGTTAAATTACTTGAAATTACAAGATGTTAAGATAAATATAAATCAATAAAAATTTCTAAATGTGTGACAGTCCTGTTATTCCATGAATGTTTCCCTTTGCATATACAATTTTCCATTGCAATTAAAATCAGAGATAGGCACAGAGAAAAAAAAATTCAAGTTTTAGAGTCGAAAGAAATGGGTTTTAGTCCTGTACTGGAGTCTCAGCAATGCTGTGTGACTCTGTAAAAGTCTCTTAATTTTTCTTGAGTCTCAATTCCCTCATTTATAAGATATGGGGATAACATTATTTTCTCTGCCATATAATATGGTGGTGGTGTGATCTCTCCATATAATGAAATTTTAAAATTTCAAACATACAACTGCTATCTACTTAGGTATATATCACTATAAACCTATGCATTGTTCTATAGAGACAGAAATACCATAAAATAGGAGGTATAATAAATGCTTTAGGTAAAATTAATCGGGGCTGACGAGAGTGGGACCAGAACAAAGCACTGAGGCCAAATGATCTGGGAGGGGGCGCAAGGCAAATTCCACATAAAGCTGTTTAGCCAGTCTATCCTTGCTGGAGAGCCCAAGACGTTACTTTAACTGAGGTCTCAAACCGCTATTGGTAACCCTTAATATAATGAGCCCCTGTGCAAATATAATCAACACTAGTATAAGCACCATACATGATACATACCTCTGGAATGATGCGTAACATTAATTTAGTTATCTTTTCAAAGTAAATCAAAATAAAGGCCTCTCCCTACATTCTTCGGTATAATTTGTTTAATTCATAAAATGTAAATTTAGTTTGCAAAACATACCAAACGTAAAACATAGTTAAAAAGTTAAAGATATAACTGTAGATCAGATGGCTATTTTCTGATGTTTCTGAATATGATCAGTTAGAAGCAACTGTTGAATATCAGCTCTAACATATATATTTCAATATATATAAAATTTACTTTCATGTAAACCTGTATTTATCATTTATCAGTATCATACACTGAAAAGACTTAAAAATACACACACATCTGTATCATTTAAGTAAACTTAGCTGGAGAGTAGAATTCTGTTTCTAACATTACCAGAAGGGATTAATTTTTAAAATACCATAATTATGAAGCAGATAAAAAAAGAAAAGTAAAGCAGCTCTTTAAAATTCATCTTAAGATAAAGATGCGTGTGTTTTTTGTTTTAAGAAATAGAAAAAATTGTAAGCGAATACCTTTGCTTTCCACCAACAGAATCACACGAAGCTAATAGGCTGGGTAGCCCAGCAGAAGAAACAAGGGCTTGGAGAGACCAGAAGAGGTTCAAATACAATCTCTACTACTTCCCAGCTTTACAAACATAGGCAAATTTACTTAATTCTGTTTTATTTTCATTGTCTGCAAAATGGGCATTAATAATACCTACATTTCCAAGTTGTTGTGAGGAATTTATAACGACGTATGCAGAGTATTTAGCATAGTGCCTGCTAGCTTACAGTTTGCATTCAATAAATGATAGCAGTTGTTACTGACAACAAAGTGATAATGGTTTTCTTAGTAACAGACTGCTGCTCAGGTTAAAGAACTTATTACCAACCTCTTAAAAAAGTTTATTTTTCTTTTATAACATATATAGATTTCTTGCAATCATCTGTTGCTAATTCTTTAATCAATATTAGGTATTCTGATATCCAATGTTTTGATAGAAAAGATCTCAAATAAGAGGAGAGAACATATGGAATCATGATTTACCTGTTATAAAGTTTATCATAGTTTTCCTTTAAAAGTTCCCGTTCCTTTTCTAAATCATTAATTCTATCCTGCAGCTGAAATGAAAAGAAAATTACACATTAGGTGTATAAAACCACGTGGGGATTAAAAAAAACATGTGAGGGGGCGAACATGTCTTGATTTCTAAATTGCAGCCGTGAACTAGTCCACTTATATCATCTGTATTTAATTTAGCATTGTTTTTCTTCCAAGTTGTTAAGTAAACATGAAATTAATATTTCTGTTTTAATTTAGTAGGAACGTATGCACTGCTTTATGGCAACATGTACCAAAATTCAATAAAGAACGTGTTAAAAGCTTGCTATTAAGTTTGGGGAAACATAATATTTTTTACTGTCTTCTGCGATGAATTCCATCATTATATTCATTTTGTGTTAATTTCCAGTTGGCCCCCCAAAATAAAAGGATTAACTTTTCTTTTGGTTCGTGGTTCAAACAACTTGTGTCAATCACTATTTACTCTGAAAACACAACTTCTCATGTTACTTGGAATTTACAAAGAGCCAGTAGTACATCTTTCAAATGAATGAATAAATAAAATCGTATACCTTGTTTTATCCCAATGAATAATATTTTTAGAAATAAACTCAGGGTAATAATTATATCTTGATAACTAAAATGTAGCTTTTTGTATTTATTTCTAGTATTTAAGTTTCATTCACCAGTATATTTTGTTGTTACAACCTTTTCCCATGGATCAGAGTACTCTTAAAATTCATTCTCTTCTCAAAATTCTTTTGATGCCAGTGTGAGACACCGTAAAAGATTCTTCCAAGATGAGAACAGAATGTAGACATCTTATTTCATTTCCATTCTGTTTAAGGACAAGTTTAACAGACTGCAGAAAAAGACTGCGCTAGCTGGGAAACATGAGAAGCAACATGAATAGGAAGATGAGTTTTGAAACAACTTTCTAGAAAAAAAAAAATTCTCAAAATTGCTGATGTTGGAGGGCAGAACATCCTTCTCCTTAGAGACAGATCTATTCCTATAATTGTTCTGACATCTCAAATGACTAATAAGCTGTTAAGGCTGAGAAAGTTAAGTTCCTCAGGTAATCTGGCATTTGTTCGTTTAAAAATGTTATGGTTTGCTGTCTCCTCCAGGATCCTTAATCCTTTAGATAAATAGTGGATCTCAGCACGTTTGCGAGTATTTTTAAGTACCGATTTGCCATGCACATAATATACTGACTATATTTTGCTGTGCTCAAAGTGCCATGCATGTAGTTTAGGATTTTTAAGTCAATATAATATTTAAAATGTCTCTATTTTACTTTTTCAAAATAGTTACAGAGAAGTGTTAATGCAAAGGAATGGCTAAACTTTTTGGGAGCTTACCTCTTCTATTCTTCTTTCAGAAAATGTCATGGAACGTAACTGCTTCTCAAGAGTGCAGCATTTTAAACGCTGCTCTTTAAGCTGCATGTTTAGCTCATCTCCATTTGCCATCAAGGCATCATGGCTGATCCGGAGAGTTTTTTGCTTCTAAAAAACAAAAGGAAAATCCTTTCAAAACTATTTTTGGATTCTGCTTTGAATGAATGATCACCATTCCATAAATGAGTTTACTCCTGAAGTCCATGTTATAGTGTTTATTCTTTATCTCACAATGTATATATGCTACTATATTAATGTGCCATTATACAGTGTATAATGTCTCCATAAAGGATACTCTTGGCCAAAGTGTATCATGAGGAAGAAAATATTTTAGCAGAGTCACACAATGTAGGCTGTTTTTTTCCTTTATTTTATTTCCTCCTAGTTTTCTGACTTGTTGATAGTGACCAGTGAGTAAATTAGTTTTAGCAAGTAATTATTTTTTCTTTTTGCTGTGGTTACAGTGGTTGGACATGCTGTCTAAAAATGCTGCTGCATGGGTTAAAAATAAATGCTGACCATAGATATTCAAACTGAAAAGATCTGTCACCACACCATATAAATAGCCTTGGAAGGTTAGCTTCTAATTGTAATACAATTAAGAATTTCAATTCAGTAAAATAGTTACTGGAGTCTTCTTAATTTTCAAAATTGACCTATTTATGAATATGTTTTAAATTCAATTTTACATACTTACACTAAAGTCTTTTCACAGAGTCCATATGACCATAACATGTAATGCCTTATCTGCTAATTAAAATCATTAAATTTCTATTGAAGTTCTTCAATTGTTTAAAAGAAACATGGCTATTGAGCTACTTGAGTCCAATTTTTGTTAATCTTGCTTATAATCACAGAACAGTATCTTTAACCAGCTTTCTCTGTGCTTCATATCTCGGTGAAGCTGTTGGCCTGAACCTCTCAAATCTCTACCCAAAAGAGGTACCTGTGCTATCAAAGACACTTGATATTCATGGTATTTAAACAAACACCTGGAGTCACTGTTAAATGGAAATCAAAACAGTCAAAGTGATAAAAGAATGCAAAATCACTTTTTAATTCCTTTCTTAATGCTGCCTTTTAGAGATGGCTTTCAGCTACATGTATTTTTAATCTCCCTCTTCCATCCATCTGCAGATAGAGTTATCAATCCCACTCTCTAATTAATCTCTCTTTCACATACCCGTCATATTTATATGGAAGGTAGTGTATTACTTGACATTAAGGAGGTACCTGTAGGATGGAAAACATGACCCAGAGTATGGTTGAAAAATATTTATCTAATTCAATAGTGAATTTAGGCTTCAGATGACCCGCTTTGCATCAATTTACCGCTTTCCTTGTTTCAGTACTTCAAAGAAAGTACTGCTTAATATGAATTCTGCTCATCTGGAATGTTTTGGAGTTCATTAATTCCAGAACCTATGTTAATTACGCAGTGCCAATAAACAGGAGTCCTCTGATGGCACATTCCTGTGCGGCCATAGTCCTTGGTAAAATAACCATGGGGATAAGAGTCTCAAGTACTGTCAACCGAAAGGTTAGGATTTAAAATAAATACACTGACAGTCGACGTGAGGGGTATTCAAATATTTTCTGATACTGGTAGTGACAAAACAAAACAAAACACCACATATCAAAAAAGATTTAACAAAACTTGATTATTAATCTATT
Source organism: Delphinapterus leucas (assembly GCF_059928025.1). NCBI lineage: Eukaryota > Metazoa > Chordata > Mammalia > Artiodactyla > Monodontidae > Delphinapterus > Delphinapterus leucas. Next base: position 30,309,350 of record NC_143148.1, read on the forward strand.
CTTAACATTGATCTATCTTGGATATTTCAAAATGCTTAGAACTGAAGATATATGCAAATACATCTAAACCTTCAGTGTTATGTGCCCATATGATTCCAGATAAAAGGAGTTAAAAATAAATTTTCTTCACCTGAGATGCTTTATGATAAATGTGTTTATTATTTTAAGATGACACAGATATTTATAGAAAGTCCAAGCAGTTAGTTATTTCTTTAGTTATTAAGTTATAAATAGCTAACCATACAGGAAGTGAAATTATACACACTTGAGAATAAAAAGAGCAATCTTTAAAAACTACTTTTTAGTGTTACGACCATTCTACTTAAAAAGAAAAGTTGAACACTATTTTCGAACCTTTGTATCTATGTATCACCATAATAAAATAAATTATCACGGTACCTCTTGAAGCTGAATAAATTTTCCTTCCATTACTGAAAGAGCATTGCTTTTCTCCACTAGCTGCTTATGAAGCTTAATCATTTCTACGTTGTCCCGAATGTTTGACCTTCAATGACGTATTTAAGAAAAAGAGAGAGACAGAATAAAAAATGCAAGACAAAAGGAAAAAAATCTGTGGTGGGAGTATAATTTTTCATTGAATGTTACATAGAAAAAAATTTACACACTTGCATATCAGTCACTGAGGTTTTTAGTTTATTATACACTTAGGATGGACTTATTATTTAAAACCAACCAGTAGTCATTCTTGAACTTTGATAAATGCACAGACTCTCAGAGTTTGAAGGGAGCCCCAAATTTGATGACTTTTGTCACTTCCACAATGACTGATAATATGAATTTAATATCATTTTATAGTGTCCTGAAACTTGGTACAGAGGACATCAGTCAGCCATTGTTCCACCACCAAACTTCAGACTTATTTGAAGGAGGACTATCATACTCTTTTTCACTAAATGAAAAATATGCCATACAGCCACTCATCTTCCCACCACTCCCTCAAAACAAATGGTATCATAAGATTACCATTTATTGGAGTTTCCTCCTGGAGTTCAGGCTTTTCAAAATATTTCCAGAAAAAGTGACTTAGCATTTTATACTAATAATGCCCAAAGCTGGCATTTAAATATGTTGCAGATGTGCCTTTAGCTGTAAGAGATCATTTAACGTCCACAGGGTATATAGAAACTCTATATGCTGCAATACTAGTTTGTATTTTTCCTACAGAGATTAAAGCAAATGTACAATTTAACAGGAAGATCTTGTTAAAGGTTAATCATAGATCTAAATGAATACCTGTTTTCAAAAGGCATTTATTTTCCTGACAGAGAAAGGTTCCTTAATTTAATACATTTTACATTCAAAAGTATTTTAAAAATTGTGAAGCTTGGTTTTAGGCTTCATTTTCTAAGAAAAATAAACATAAAAATTTTAAGTTCAGAAAATTATTTCAGTATTTAAAGTAAGTAATTTTACTTCCAAAACTTATCTAGTACACACATATTGGAAAAATTGTCACAACGCCCTACTGGAACCAGAAAATGGACTACAAAGCTCACACATCTGTAAACCAGCTGAGGACCTGAAATACTTAATTTTCCTCTTTGATATTTGAAAGTTCATTGTATTTTGGCATCGAACAGTTAGTTGTCCTCACACAGAAGATAAACAAGTCCAAGAACCTGGATCTTGCCCAGGTACAGTCTTAACACAATGTTAAAATAATTATGTGTCTACAACATGTTATCTAGTAGTACTGAGCACACATTCAACAGTACACTCGCCAATATTCCCCTCAGCATTATTTTTACTCACTAAGAAAAAAAAAAAAAAAGATGAAGGGAAAATGTATTTTGAATAGATCTCAAGAAAATATTCATATTTTTTCATATTTATTAGTCAAAATAGAACTTACCTGTTTTCCCCAGAATTACTTGGTTTGACTGCTCAACAGTGAGTGACATTTATTGATACAAAAGGTTAGAATACTATTCAAGTAATTTCAAACCTCTTCTTACGTTTTCAGCTGTACCTGATATTTTACTTTACTTGTTTTTAAGCACGTTAGTATTTTCAAAAAGATATATACATGAGATATGTTTGAATAGTAACTATTACTTGATGACATTAACAAAAAATTAAGCCCAACAAGGCTTTCAGTCACATAGGGTCATAGAAACAGCAGGTTTTAATTTTTAATTTTCTTTGTAAGGCAAAGGCCAGTAAGTTGCAAAAACTTTCAGTGGTCTAATTGGTGGATGCTTTCTTGAATATTTTCCTAAAGTCCTCGGAGTTTAAACTTTTCAGAATATTGACTTAGTATTTTATACTAATGATGCCCAAAGAGTGGGCACAGATACAACAGAAGTAGTATTTATAAAAGAGCAATAACAATGCAGTACTTTAAATAAAAAGTCAGTTCGCTAGAGAGTACACCTATTTTGGGATGACACAACACCTGCAAGTCTTTAACAATTATTTTAAAGTGTCAGTTTTAGGGCTTCTATACATAATAGTCATTATTATGATGGGATATTTTTGATGGCAACAATGCTGTTAAGCTGAAAGTGCAGAGTCAATGACATAAAGTACATAAAAGTTAAAAGCAACATTGTGATGAATGTGGCCTGGTCTTCAGGAAGGTGTGCAATGAAAAATCATCTGAAACCTGCCAATCAACATTTTTACACAGATGAAATATGGTAAAACAACAAGGGTGTACGTGAGAGAGGAAAGAGGGAAGGAGCTGTCACAGAAAAGTGAGAAGGATGTTGGAGGCAAGAGGGAGCTAGAGTCATTGCTAAGTGGCCTGTCCTAGACCTCTCTGCATGTGAAGGAAGGCCTCAGGTTGGTTTCCTCTGAAGAAGAGACAGGGCTAATTTTATGAGCAATATTTTATGTGACCTCCACATAGTATTTTCCTGCCCTGTTCCATGCACTATAAACAGAAAGAACAATGCATAGTAAAAACATTCAGATGAACTCTGATGGTCATGTACCAATTCATATATGCTGCATTATACATGGTGAAACGATCTGCAAAGGGATATCAAGCATACTAATTAAGTGCTTTGTAAAAACAAATTTCTCATATTTTTCAACAAGGATTTTGAAAAACACTATAAAAAATTAAGTTGGAAAATGTGGTTTTTTTTTCTTTTCCTTTTTTAACAGACATTATTTAGAATTATGCTCAAATCTTCTAAAACTATGAGAAGAGCTGTTGGCCCATCTCTAAGATTAAAAACAAACTGAAATAAATTAGATTTTATCTTGAAAAAAAGTAATCCAGCTCAAAAACCTATGTGCCAAGTTTCTCTCATATAATTTGAAACAGTCAAGCAATAAGCTCTGAAAGAGGAATTTCTAATGGAAGTCTTGAAAACACTTGACTCCAGCTTTGCTACTGGGTGCCATAATAAATCCAGAAACTTAAAACCTCAGATATACTGAAGAAGGAAAAACTTTCAGTGGTGCTATGTAATGTATAGTCTAATATGAAAGCTTAAGAAGCCAAAATCTTTGCTCCAGTGAAAGTTTCTAATACTTCATTTCCCAGGCACACAATTCCTCCCTGCCGCAACCCCCATCAACATTTCATTCTTTGCTGCAGTAAGGATTATGAATGCTAAAAAAAGCTTCTTGATTTTTTTGAGGCAAAAAATGTTGTAATATAGTACTTTAACACCATTTAGAAGGGAAGGTTTTAGAATACAAAAGTTGTTAGGTAAGATATTTATGAGGTAGAACGAAGAGGTTCTTTTTGAGTAACAGTTTTAGGGTAACTAACTTTGGGGGATAAGGTTGAAAACAATCTTAGGATTAAAAAAAACTCTACGCTTTTTTTTTTGGGGGGGGAACAGTGGCAGACTCTCAGTATATCGTTGAGAGAAGTGTAGGTCATTCATAGCTCTTATTAGGGATACACAGATAACAATAAGGTATCACTTATGAATAGAATTATATGAGGTTGCTAGTGAATTAAATGGAATAAGCTTCACTAAAATAGCCAAGTAAAGTCTATTTGAAAGGTAATGACTTTGCTCAAAACTGCTGCTTTAGTTCACAGATGAAAATAATGCTCCCTGATTTAAGATTGCATAAAGGAAAACGTTTGTATGTGTATGTTTATTTGCCTCTGGATTGTATCTTTCTTGTGGTGTTGGGTCAAAATGTAAATCAGAACTCAATATTTTCTTATTCTTAAACACTCGCGAGGAATGGAGGGGGACAGTTATGTAGAGCTTTCTACATGTACATAATCTCTCTACATGTACATAAACTCTTCTGAAAATGGAGGGAGCATTCCCAAGGACTGGTTGGGGACAGGAAGAACCCAAATCCTGGCTCATCTTCTTAAGGGGCCATTTTGAAGATCAAGTTTAATGGATTCTGACTAGTAATGGGAATTTGAGAATTATATTAAAAATATCAAAAAGCCCAATGAGAAATGTAGACTCACTGGCAATTAAGCTGTAAAAGCGAACTAAAGGTTTTATACTGTTTTTACTTTTGGATAGAATTATAGCAAATCGGTGCAATAATACAGGCTATTTCACAATTATCAGAAGCAATGATTAGCATGATACAGGCCTTGGATGAAAAAAATACAAATTTATTAAATTAATACACACTGCTTACTTAGGAGGCAAAATCTTTCAGAATACCAAGGTCTCTGGGGATAAAAGCATCTGGTTTTAAAAGGTAGGAACCACTTACTCATTTCAACCTCTTCATTTCACAGTTAAGGTAGCTAAATGAGGCTTAGAGAAGTAAAGAATCTGGCCAGAGTTCTTATGGGAGAGATCCAGGTCTAAAGAGATAAATTCTTCCTACTCTTGTAAGTTGCTTCCTTTCTCTGAGATGTTCCTAAGTTTTAGCTTTCTCTCCACTCTCACATACACACTAACACACTAGTTACTATTAATTTTGATAATTTCTGTGGTTTAAATAAAGTGCTTGGGAAACATGCCAAGCAGCTATCACAAAAAAAAACTTAGATAATATTAATAATAAAAAACTTGGGGATAAAAGACATAGTATTTGAGTGTGATAACTTTTCATTAGGCAAATTTTAAGGTATTCAAAACAACAGCAGGAACTTGTTGGATATATTTTTAAAAAATGACAGATTACCTCCCTGTATAATAGTAATGTCTGCATGGTTATCCCTCGCCCCAGTTACCCTTCTATCCAAGAGCCAGATGTGCCCTCTAAATTAGGGGGCTGGGCAATCAGACAAATCCAAATTGAAGGGCATTCTGCAAACAACTATCATCAATGGGCTGGAAAAGACTGGAGAACCACTCTAGAATAAGGGAAACCTAAAAGTCATGACAATTAAATACAATACATGACACCTGACTGGATATGGGATTAAAACAAAGAAAAACAAAACAGGGCTTTCCTGGTGGTGCAGTGGTTGGGAATCTGCCTGCCAGTGCAGGGGACACACGTTCGAGCACGTGCGGTGGAGCAACTAGGCCCGTGTGTCACAACTACTGAAGCCCGCGCACCTGGTGACCATGCTTCACAACGGGAGAGGCTACCGCGATGAGAGGCCCGCACACCGCAGAGAGGAGTGGCCCCCGCTTGTCGCAGCTAGAGAGAGCCTGTGTGCAGCAATGAAGACCCAACGTAGCCAAAAATAAATAAATTAATAAAAGAAAAACAAAACAAAAATAGCAATTAAAAAAACAGCTATAAAGGCCATTATTGGGACAATTGGGAAATTTTAATATGGACTGTGTATTTAGATGATACTACTGTTGCATTCATTGTGAAATGTCCTGAATGTGTGATAGCTGTACTGTGGTTATGTAGGAAGATGTCCTTGTTCCTAAAAGGTGCTTAGAAATGTAGAGAGGGTGACATGATATATGCACCTAACTCTCAGAGAGAGACAGAGGGAGAGAGGGGGAAGGAGGGGAATGGGCCCGTGCCTGAGCGCGCAGAATGCAGAACAGGCTGTGTCATTCACAAACATGCCAAGGGGTGAAAGGTATGTGTGTTCGCACTACTATTCTTACAACTCTGCTGTAGGTTTGCCATTTTTCAAAATGAAAAGCTGGGGAAGAATTTTGAGTGCCAGGAAGTAATCCGCGTCTGTGCACAGCTGGAAAGATGGAGCCCCTAAAGCCAAGCTGCTTTGTATACTGTGCGGCTGCAAAAGGCCTCTGTGTTTTATGACTTGACAGTGTGCTGTCAACCAAAGGGAAGAGGGCAAGTCAGTGTCTGAAATATTTACGCGTTAAATTTCCTCCACTGGGGCATTATGGCACTTACATGATTTCTAATTAAGAAGGTAAACACCCTAACATTTACTTAAAAAAACACTTAGTACAAACCAGTTACACATTTGGTAAGAGTATAAATATTTTTGGAGTTGAAAAAGTCAGTAAAAGGTAAAATCATCCTGATTTTAATGTTCATGTACATGTGTTCACTGGTTACTGCTTTGCAGTTAATTTAAGATGGCCTTTTTCATAAGCAGAAAATGTGCATTTTTATATTGTTTAAATTTTAATATGGATTTTTGTTCAAAACAACACAGACATCCAGGCTACTTGTAAATGATACAAGATTTTTTGCTAATGAGGCATTATGTAGAACATATGCAAAAATCACAACTCAGTCTTCCAAAATAGACCACAATAACAGGAAAAGACATGATTTTAATAAAAAAGAGCAGCACTGGGCTTTTACTTCAAAGCAATTAAGGGCTTTGGATAACCAAAAGTTTATGTCAAGCTGATGCCAAACCAAACTGGTCTATTAAACACATACTACGAAGAGTTTCTGTAATATTCTATGAAAAGGCTCTTTGCCATAAATATCAAGCACCGCACTCTGAAGATTACAACTACGTTAGGTTCATGTTTGAGAACAAGGAGTCCAACATTCAGATCAGGCTTCTAGAATTTCAAATCTGAAATAATGTATCCATGAAAGAGAAGTTTAAATATGTTTTCCATTTTGTGATTTTTCTCTACAGTAAATTATACCAAGTTTTATATTCTCCCCAACATTTTTCAACAGTTTTCCATTAGTCTCAAAAAAATTTCTGTTACACATAAAATTTTGAGCTATGTGTAAACATATAAGAAAAAAAAAGACTTGAAGACCCTTATTTGAAGTCATTTCTTCAGTTTTCAACAACTGTATTTCAAGAAAGAATATGTTATTCACCATAGGTACCCTTCCTTCTAAGCAAATAACCAATAATTTTCAATTTTATAAAACTGTAAGGTAGGGTACAAATTGCTTTCATTATTTGGCCTCTGCAACAAAAGCTTCTTTAATAATACTTATTTTGTCTCTGCTTCTAATTCTTGATGTGACAAAAATAGACTGCTATGGCGTGAATAACATAATCCCGTAAGGTTAGCCTTAGCTTAGTTTTTAAGGTAAACTCTTCTACGTGTATATGCTGATGTCTTCTGCTGAAAATACCTTATACTAGAAAATATGCAGACCCATCTATGGCTCTAGTTCTTCGGCTGTTCTAGTCCTAGGACTGAAGGACTTTTGGATTTCCCTTTCAATTAACACAACACTCTAGTTCTTAGATGATCATATTCCTTTGGAAGAAGGAACGGCCAACACAGGGTCGATCTTACTCTTTGGGAATTTAAGAAATATAACAGAGAAAGTAGTCTGATAACCTTGTACTCAGCTGTTGAGGAATGGGCTCCAAGCTTGGGCTTGGCCTAATGCAGAATTTTTATATTCAGATAATATTTTAAATATGGCTGTTGGCAATTTATTAAGATCACCGTATTCAGTTTTGGGGTCTTCAGCACTGTTCCTCACAAGGAACCATTTATTGGTTTTCCAAGAAGGCTAGGTCTATTCTTAGGGGGAACGTGGATAACACCCAGGTATTTAAAACCCTGGTTCAAAGCCAGGGTTCAAATTACATTCCCTATTACAAATATAATTCTCAAAAATATTCATTTTTCTTTTGCCCTGCACTTAGAAGGGTATATTAATGTCACTAAACATATAGAATTTCATTACAAAATTTAATTTTACACTTAACTTTTTAGGAACACAAGTTAGTAGAGATAATATTAACCTTTTAAATCTTTGAAATAAAAAGCTTTTCATATATTTTTGGCCCACTTTATTTTTTTAAAACAAGTCTTCTATTATGCATCTTAGCTTTTTCAAATATAAGTATGTAAGGTTTGTTTGTGAAAGAAGAAGTAAACTCTGATTCTGAAATGAAAAAGTGGAAAATCATACTTGGTTTTTCTAAATGAGAACCTACTCACATAAGTATGATATCATACTTGGTAAGGGAAAAACAAATAGAGGATCTAGGTCTGGTTTAAAAAAATATTAAGAGAGGGCTTCCCTGGTGGCGCAGTGGTTGAGAGTCCGCCTGCCGATGCAGGGGACACGGGTTCGTGCCCCGGTCTGGGAAGATCCCACATGCCGCGGAGCGGCTGGGCCCGTGAGCCATGGCCGCTGAGCCTGCGCGTCCGGAGCCTGTGCTCCGCAATGGGAGAGGCCACAACAGTGAGAGGCCTGAGTAACGCGAAAAAGAAAATACTAAGAGAGAAATAAAAGAGACAAAAGATATAACAATCATATGCAATGTGTAGACCTCATTTGGATTCCAATTCAAACAGCAGGAAGTCATCGTTACAGAAGTTTGAACATAAACTAGTTATTAGATGGTATGAAGGAACTGCTGTTAATTTTGTTAGGTGTGATAATGGCACGGTGATTCCATTAAAAAAATTCCTTATCAGACAGCAATATATACTGAAGTATTTACAGGTGTGATGACATGGTATTTGGCAGGGGCTAATTAATTAAAGAAAATGAAGGTGAAGGGATAGATGAAACAAGATTGGTTAGCATGTTGATAACTGTTAAAGTTGAGAGATGAGTACATGAGATTTCAATATGCTACTCTCTGTACCTTTGAGTATGCTTGTTCCAAACAAAAAGAAAAGGGCCATAAAGGAAGAAAATAATTCAAGGAAGAATATGGTAAAAAGATAAAATCTTGTTGGAAGCACAACATGGAAGCACAAAATGAGAGAAGAGGTATTAGGAACCAACAAATGACAAAGGAGGACGGAAAAGAAAATACTATATATTATCAAACATCAAAAATGAAGAGGCAGCAAGGAGACTACTGAAGGGCCCCACTGTCACCCATAACAATCAGCAGAATTCGATGCAAACTTTGAATATTAGGAGAGGTAACATCTTTATGGGATGAAAAAACTGGGTACTGTATTATGGAATTTACTACCTTTTAAGGTTGGGAAAAACACTTAAATAAGGTTGGGCTTATTCACAAGGTATGCCAACAGCTGAGTCCTTGTCACACATATTTTTCTTGGTAGGTACAATCAAATGGTATCAGAACTTCCTACCCGCTTGGTAAATGAGCAGAGGAAACAAGATGAGGCAGAGTAGGTTAGGGAAAAATGCCCTTAGACGTGAGTTGTTGATAGCAGTTAGTAGGTCTAGAGCAGGCTTATATGAAGAATGTTAAGTAAAAACATGATTTTTAAATAGACTAGGCTTATCCTTCTATGGCACATGATAAAGTATTTTAAACTAATTTTGACCTTATCAAAGTGATATTTCTGTTTTAACATACCTTTGATCTGTAGCCTGCTGTTCTCGAAGCTGAAGAAGAGATAACTCAATTTCATTTTCTTTTCTCCTCAACTGAGTTTTCAGGATCTCAGCCAAGTGCTCTAACTCTTCTATCTGGCCTCTCTGTGACTGAATAACATTTTCTCTGAAATAAAGAATCTTTACAAGAATTTGCAGCTTGAGGGAAAATCTGCAGTATATAAGAGCAGTACAAAGAAAGTGCTTCATAGTAAAGGGCAAGCAAAAGTTAAAAATTTTAGCTTAAATGCCCCGGCACATAGTGAAATAGTAGCAGATTAAATGTGATGATTTGGAAGTACATATGGAAGAATTCAAGGTATTGCTTTATATAAGATAATGTCCTAGGCAACGGACTGGACTGTGGTTCAATTCAATGCAGTATTTATTGGTCACCTACTAAGTACTCTGTGATCTGGTCTTCTTCAGATAATTTATGTGCCTTTGTTCTTTCATATGCACACCTGCCTACACCACCCAAATTAACACTTCATAGAGAGAAGGCAACAAGTTTGCAAAACAAAACTTAGTGATCTCTGCTTTATATTTTATCTCTACCATGTCTGGCAGCATCCCAGTGTGCCAAGCCTCAGGACTGGTCTGGACCCTTGCTGTTCCACTGACTAAAAGGAAACAAGGTTAGGTCTAGTCTTTTAGTTTTATTCTTTCACAAGCAATCATTACTGTAACTGGTATTTAAAATATTCAAAAGTAAAACTTTAAGCCAATATTATTCTTAAGCAGCTATCTAAAGTATGATACTCTTTGTCTCCTGCTTTCTCTCCTCATTCAGAATTGTTACTTTTTGATGATCCAGGTGAAGGCCTTATCTTCATTTGTGTGACTTACAGACACTGAGATCACCATAAGGCTTTGATTAACTGGAAAAGTAAGCTAAACGTGGCAGAAGTAACTTTTTTGAAACCACAGTATGATGAAGAATGCGGTACCATAGAATCAGCATGAAACAAAATCTGAAATCCATATGTATTTGATAGCTCCAAACTTTTAAGCCACTCCCTCCAATTCTTTTTTCTTTTTTTAAACCACAGAAAGGCTAATTAATTCATGATCTAAAAAACCCTGAAAAACCAAAAAAACTACCTGTAATTCTTCTGAGAATGAAAATGTTGCCTCTAAAGCTTATACTATTCTAAATGACTGGGCTTTATGCCATTCCATTGAGGGGGAAATTATAATAAAGAGGACTCTTCTCTAAACGCTTCCACTGAGGCAACTGGTTAAGTTTTTCATTTACCTCATTGTACTGGAAAGATGTTATATAATATCTGTTCTTACCTCACAGATCTAGCTGTATTTTAATGGAGCAAACTATTTGTACACAAACCAATTTTGTTTAAAATAAGGGCAAGGGAGGGATCAAAAAAGACATGATCAATATACAGTGTTCTAAAATGATCACAAAAAGAATACATACAAATTTCTTATTTCTCCTCTGGCTTCTTCGAGTAAAATGTTGCCATGTTTTGTAGGCATGGGTTGCAGAGTTTCCGCTACATCTGTATCTTGGAATTTAATACCTAAAAATAAATTAATAAGATTATTAATTAGTGAAGTTATTTAGAAAACAAGGACCCTTGACTTGCTATTGTAAGGAAATATGCAATACAATAAAGTCTCTTAAGTACTGAGAGATATGTGCTCCATAGTACAGAGAATCAGACATACATTGCCAAAGGAACTGTTAGATCTCAGCCACCAGTTGGCATTAAATAAAACACAGCAACAAGTATTGCTCATTTAACAAACTCTACTATGGAAACCAAATTACCCAGAAATAGTTTTATTCAACTTAGATTTAGAACTTCCAAAGTAAATGCTGAAAGAACCAAAATTTTAACAGGTCTTTACAATATAAACTGAGGTATGAAGGAAAAAGTTTTCAAAACCGTGATTTTTTTTGAGTATTTTTGATAAAGGTTTTTTGATTTTTAAATTACTCATTCATACCCCTTGACCTTACATTTTGAACCTTATCTTCATTTGTGTGATTCACAGATACTGTGAGCGTTAAGTCAAAATGTTTCCTGTACTTTCATTTATTCTACCTCAATAAGAAAATCCATATTTAAACAAAGGTAATTTGAGAAGAGATCATCAATAGGATTCCTTTAAATAAAACATATTGCTGCTGCACTTAAATATAATTTTTCTTATAAAAATAATTACAATTTTTGTAATTTACAATAATTTTGTAAATATTGTAAATTACAATAATTTTTACAAGCCTGGTCCCATTGTTAAATATGAGACATTCTTTTAATTATAGGAGTTACTTTACACTTATAGAATAATTAGGCTATTAGTTTTAGGTAAATGAAGTATGACAAATAATTTAGATTTTTAAAATGGAGAATAGTTCCAGACATAAAGGTACAGAAAAAACTCATTCTCCTTATAAAAGTTTACTTTTTAAAAATGAGAATTTTAATTAGGAAAAATGGAACTATCATTTGCTATTTCCAAAACTTTCAACATTTATTGCTGTAATCCAGAGTAAAGAATGGAACAGGCCCTGCCTAAAACATTACAATAGTTTACTGTGTTAAAATTTGCCAATTATATTATTTTGGCAGTAATACTAATTCTTAAGCTTTTCCTACATAAATCAAGGAAAAACTAAACATTACTACTAGAACTTAAAAAAACCCCACTTATACTCAAAACATATCTTAAAACTTACAGTCTCATGGTGATTTTCCAATGGCTATATTTAAAACGTATACACTTTATAATCTTTCTACTGGTTCTTCACAATAAGAATTGTTTCTACACTACACTGATCACACCTTAAGCCTGTACTTTCTATACTTTATCCTGACAAGGTACAAATAGGAAACGATAATATTTGTACAGCAGCTTTGGGGGTAAGACTGCTTGTGGCCCAAGAGGGTCAGGGTTCTTGCCCAGCCCCTCAGGCTGCGGTATTTCTGACAACTCTGGTCTAAGTCCCAGCCTCAAAGGCGGTCTTGAAGAGTCTATTAAGGCTACTAAGGTAGCGATCTTGATAATGATGCCTCAGGTTTACACAGAAAGAAGTTAGGAAAGTATTCATTACTATTTAATCCTTTGTGCAACTTCTATGTCCTAGATTCTGTACCAAACAGTGAAAAAGTTCTGAATTACTAACAGTGTAAATACAAGGAGAAATTAATCTATGTAAGTAACATTTTAAAGGCCCTTCTATTCTGTGGCTCTTCTACAAGGAGAAACTTCCATCAAACTCTTCTATTTAAACAACAATTCATAGTACTAGATTAGCTTGCCATGTTAATCTAATATTTGGGCATAGTTTTTATTTAGCATAAAAGACCTTGCAGACCACAGGGATCATCTTGCCCAACTGTAGTCACAGATGACAAAACTAAGGTTCAGAGAGGATAAATGACTATTTAAAGGTAAAATATATTGTTGTGGACCTCCCATCTCCTGACCTTTCTTCTAACCTGGTGTTATCATTCCATTTTACAGATGCGGAAAATGAGGCTCTGGGAAGTCAAGTGCTCTCTTCCAAATAAAAAGTTAATTAGCAGCAGAATGTATTTTTGATTTATAATTCATTATGATTACTTTGGTTATATTCAAAGTCTACTGCTAATCTCACATAGCTAGGAGTAGCCAAGCTCTTTTATCCTGGAGCTGCCTCCTGCCTACTACGGAGGCCTTACTGATTTCAAAGGAACTCTGTCTAGGGAATATATAGTGTTAACATTTTGGCTTGGAGAGAAGAATAGAACAAATTTTTCTCTTTTTCTGTTCAGATGGTGTTTTATGTTCCCTCAATGAATTGAAAGTCTTACATGATTTTTTTATTTCCCTAAAAATGTTTGGTCTTTAAGTGGAGCACGTTCCAAACAAAGATGAACTAGAACAAAATTCGATTTCCTTCCCTAGTAGTTGAAATGAAAAAAGTATTCCTTAAAATATTTATTGACTTTTTGCTTCATTATAAATAAAGTTTGTCTGTGGGTGGAGGGAATGGGGAATTTTCATTAGAAATACTTAGGTTCTGTCTACAGTATTGAGTCTTCTATATTCAATTGAATTGCTCTGTAAGCTGGGTAGGTTTTAGGTGATTCATTTTCAAGATGAGAAGAGTGATTGACCAATGATCATTTTTTGAAGATGGAAGAGACCTTTATGGTCGCTTGCTTAAATCCTTTTATTTTATGTGTAAAGAAAACTCAACTTCAGAATGATTAGAAGACTTGTCCAAGGTCACCAGACAATAAGCAGAGGAGCAAGAACCCAACTTTTTAAACCCCTAGTTATGTGCACACTCCACTGTCAAGCTGCCTCCACACAATGAGGAAGATTTAAACAATTCTGTAAAATTTATAGAAGGCCTTTGGATGAAGAACCTAAGTGTGATCCTTCAGAACAACAGTGTGACCATATGAGCAAATTAGTGGTTTCTCTATTTGCCTGAGTCAATGTGATTTCCATCCATAATATAAAAAACCAACTCAAACTACACTAAACCCGTAATTGATGTAGTTTCATACATGCTTCTTTTATTAGTTAGGAGGAATAGTTTTACTAGACAAATGTAAATGTTTTATTAGACAAATTTGAGCATGATCTAGTGATTCTTATATAAAATGATCTTCATGTTAATGTGATTTTATCAAAAAGTCAAAAAATGATTTCTCTCTTTCTAAAGACACTCAAAAACATGAATAGTACAGAAATAAAACTCTGTGTGTATGTACGCATGTGTGTGTAAAACAAGTTATTAACTTAAATTTAGGATTTAATGTAAGCTTTATTTTACCTTTCCTGGGGCATTCCTGTAAGCCTGCATTTTCATTCACTTTTCTACGCCCAGTGTTAACACGAGATTGCACATAACTGTATGGAGTTTGCCTGTGACCCTGGATCTGAAGTTGCTGTTTGGTTGAAATTAGTCTGTTTTTGAGGACTTCATTTTGTCTTTCAAGCTCATGAACTTTCTCTTGCAGCCGCTCAATCATTTCTTCCATTTCCACATCTCTTCCCAGCCGCTTGGGGCCGCCACCAACCCATTCATATCTTTTCTTGTCATTAACTAGCCGTATTAACTTGGTGGCCATTCTAGGGAAATAATAAAAAGATGAAAAGGAATGTGAGAAGTCAGCATAAAATGCATTCTGTTGAAAGGAACATAATCACTGTGAAGACTTCAGTGCAGAACCTGAATAATAAATTTCAGGTTTTGATGTAACTATTACTGCCTGTGAAGAATCCTTTGATGATAATTGAAACCACTGGGCAACAATCTGCTTTATAGCACTGACAAATAACAGTTTCCTAAGGCTTATCATTTAAGGTTAGTAAAGAGAGGACACATATTTACTCCATATGTTCCTCAAATGCAATTTTTAACGCATGACCTTATGTAGGAATGCTGTATGCACTTAAATGTAGCTACAGATTGTGGATATGGTGGGTTATATCTGCAAGCCACAGTAAGTTAAAACTTTTCAAAATTGTATTAAGACTATGCAGCATTTAGGTGATGTATTGTTTTCAGTTTCTCTAGGATTAAGACATATTACAAATATAAAAATGTTAAAATGCATAGATACATACATATTAAAAGCCCAATGAAAAATTCAAAAGAAACCCAAATGCACCATTAAATGTTGCTTAGTGCTCAAGAAACATGCCTGTTTAATGGTAGAACTTAATTAGGTACAGAAAGTATTATTTCAATGGTACTTTTAAATTTAGACATACATTGTGCT
Source organism: Delphinapterus leucas (assembly GCF_059928025.1). Taxonomy (NCBI): domain Eukaryota; kingdom Metazoa; phylum Chordata; class Mammalia; order Artiodactyla; family Monodontidae; genus Delphinapterus; species Delphinapterus leucas. The sequence continues at coordinate 30,324,697 of NC_143148.1, forward strand.
TTTGACATCTCAGGAGTTTATACCTTTGATTCTTTTAAGTTTTGATAAAAACTGGTTAGACAGAACAAAAGACAGAAAGGGCACATGGGGGTGATGTAATATACACGTACGGAAAACATGCTTGACAGTGAATGGAAAAATCTTGGCAGTACAAGAAAGAAAAGGTGGCTTTGATGAGAGACACAAGTTCAAGACTTTACAAAATTGGTCGCACATCTTCAATAGCTGATTCTAGTTTATAGTGAATCTATTTTTATAAAGACCCAGACAGGAGATTGAAAATAAAAACACACTTCATTTTTCTTTAAACGGGGGTTTGCTTTATTTTAGCATGGTTATGGACAGAAGCTTTTACTTAGGAGAACAAAAGTGAAATAAAAAAACCCCTTAATAGCTTTGGGATGTCACAGAACAACCTTTTTTTGCCCTAAGCAGAGTCCTCAGTAAAAGCAGTAGTAATACATGTCTATCTACACTTCTGGCTACTCGGCCTACAGCACGCAGCATCAGGGGAAAGCTATGCATAACATAATCAGTTAAGATTGTTTTCTTTTTCCCTTGAGGCACATCTATTAAACATGCTTTATAAAGGATATAGGATAATAAAAACCAAGATCCAAGAGTACCACAAACACCCTAGTAAAGTAATCAATGGATTAGTTCCTTTTCCACCTAATCCAGAGAAGGATATATCATTGAGGTATCTGGGCAGGTATCGTAGCCCAACAGAGCCACACACTCTACCTAGCCCTTTAGGACTCTGAGCCCCACCAAACGGCTTATCCATAGAAAGATGGGAGCCATTTAAATGAGATGTCAACCTAAATATCTGAATCTTCTTTTACACAAAGACTTTCACACGGATAGAGATTACATTCAAAAGAAAGACATAGATTTAAGCAAAGATCAATAAAACTAAAAGCTGGTTCTTTGAGAAGATAAACAAAATTGATAAACCATTAGCCAGACTCATCAAGAAAAAAAGGGAGAAGACTCAAATCAATAGAATTAGAAATGAAAAAGGAGAAGTAACAACTGACACTGCAGAAATACAAAGCATCATCAGAGATTACTACAAGTAATTATATACCAATAAAATGGACAACCTGGAAGAAATGGACAAATTCTCAGAAAAGCACAACCTTCTGAGACTGAACCAGGAAGAAACAGAGACTATAAACAGACAAATCACAAGCACTGAAATTGAGACTGTGATTAAAAATCTTCCAACAAACAAAAGCCCAGGACGAGATGGCTTCATAGGCGAATTCTTATCAAACATTTAGAGAAGAGCTAACACCTATCCTCAACTCTTCCAAAATATAGCAGAGGGAGGAACACTCCCAAACTCATTCTACAAGGCCAGCTCCACCCTGATACCAAAACCAGACAAAGATGTCACAAAGAAAGAAAACTATAGGCCAATATCACTGATGAACACAGATGCAAAAATCCTCAACAAAATACTAGCAGAGAGAATCCAACAGCACATTAAAAGGATCATACACCATGATCAAGTGGGGTTTATCCCAGGAATGCAAGGAGTCTTTAATATACGCAAATCAATCAATGTGATACACCATATTAACAAATTGAAGGATAAAAACCATATGATCATCTCAATAGATGCAGAAAAAGCTTTTGACAAAACTCAACACCCATTTATGATAAAAACCCTCCAGAAGGCAGGCATAGAGGGAACTTACCTCAACATAATAAAGGCCATATATGACAAACCCACAACCAACATCACCCTCAATGGTGAAAAACTGAAACCATTTCTTCTAAGACCAGGAACAAGACAAGGTTGTCCACTCTCACCACTATTATTCAAGAAGTTTTGGAAGTTTTAGCCACAGCAATCAGAGAAGAAAAGAAATAAAAGGAATCCAAATCGAAAAAGAAGAAGTAAAACTGTCACTATTTGCAGATGACATGATACTATACACAGAGAATCCTAAAGATGCCACTAGAAAACTACTAGAGCTAATCAATGAATCTGGTAAAGTAGCAGGATACAAAATTAATGCACAGAAATCTCTGGCATTCCTATACACTAATGATGAAAAATCTGAAAGAGAAATTAAGGAGACACTACCATTTACCGTTGCAACAAAAAGAATAAAATACCTAGGAATAAACCTACCTAAGGAGACAAAAGACCTGTATGCAGAAAACTTTAAGACACTGACGAAAGAAATTAAAGATGATACAAACAGATGGAGAGATATACCATGTCCTTGGATTGGAAGAATCAACATTGTGAAAATGACTCTACTACCCAAAGCAATATACAGATTCAATGCAATCCCTATCAAATTACCAATGGCATTCTTCACAGAACTAGAACAAAAAACTTCACAATTTGCATGGAAACACAAGAGACCCTGAACAGCCAAAGCAATCTTGAGAAAGAAAAATGGAGGAGGAATCAGGCTCCTGGACTTCAGACTATACTACAAAGCTACAGTAATCAAGACAGTATGGTACTGGCACAAAAACAGAAAGATAGATCAATGGAACAGGATAGAAAGCCCAGAGATAAACCCACGCACATATGGTCACCTTATTTTTGATAAAGGAGGCAAGAATATACAATGGAGAAAAGACAGCCTCTTCTATAAATGGTGCTGGGAAAATTGGACAGCTACATGTAAAAGAATGAAATTAGAACACTCCCTAACACCATACACAAAAATAAACTCAAAATGGATTAAAGACCTAAATGTAAGGCCAGATACTATAAAACTCTTAGAGGAAAACATAGGAAGGACACTCTATGACATAAATCACAGCAAGATCCTTTTTGACCCACCTCCTAGAGAAATGGAAATAAAAACAAAAATAAATGAATGGGACCTAATGAAACTTAAAAACTTTTGCACAGCAAAGGAAAACATAAAAAAGATGAAAAGACAATCCTCAGAATGGGAGAAAATATTTGCAAATGAAGCAACTAACAAAGGATTAATCTCCAAAATTTACAAGCAGCTTATGCAGCTCAATATCAAAAAAACAAACAGCCCAATCCAAAAATGGGCAGAAGAGCTAAACAGACATTTCTCCAAAGAAGATATACAGATTGCCAAGAAACATATGAAAGGATGCTCAACATCAATAATCGTTAGAGAAATGCAAATCAAAACTACAATGAGGTATCACCTCACACCTGTCAGAATGGCCATCATCAAAAAATCTACAAACAATAAATGCTGGAGAGGGTGTGGAGAAAAAGTAACCCTCTTGCACTGTTGGTGGGAATGTAAATTGATACAGCCACTATGGAGAACAGCATGGAGGTTCCTTAAAAAACTAAAAATAGAACTACCATACGATCCAGCAATCCCACTATGGGCATATACCCTGAGAAAACCATAATTCAAAAAGAGTCATGTACCAGAATGTTCACTGCAGCTCTACTTACAATAGCCAGGACATGGAAGCAACCTAAGTGTCCATCGACAGATGAATGGATGAAGAAGATGTGGCACATATATACAATGGAATATTACTCAGCCATAAAAAGAAATGAAATTGAGTTGTTTGTAGTGCGGTGGATGCACCTAGAGTCTGTCATACAGAGTGAAGTAAGACAGAAAGGGAAAAACAAATGCCATATGCTAACACATATATATGGAATCTAAAAAAAATAAATGGTTTTGAAGTACCTAGGGGCAGAACAGGAATAAAGACGCAGAAGTAGAGAATGGACTTGAGGACATGGGGAGGGGGAAGGGTATGGTGGGATGAAGTGAGAGAGTGGCAGGAACATATATACACTATCAAATGTAAAATAGATAGCTAGTGGGAAGCAGCTGCATAGCATAGGGAGATCAGCTCGGTGCTTTGTGACCACCTAGAGGGGTGGGATAGGGAGGGTGGGAGGGAGATGCAAGAGAGAGGAGATATGGGGATATACGTATATGTATAGCTGATTCACTTTTTTATACAGCAGAAACTAACACACCATTGTAAAGCAATTATACTTCAATAAAGATGTTAAAAAAAAAGTTTGAAGCAAAAAAATAAGATTTAATATGAAAAAGCAGTCATCATCTAGAGAAAAACAAACCACTCCAATTTTTAAGGCAAGAAGAGCACATCCATAGAGAGGCTTAAAATTCCTTCAAAGATATGCAAGTAAACTTTGCCAAGAACGGTAAGATTGCATCTTTTTGTCCAGTAATAGCAATGATTTTCATTTGATTATTTTATATTAATGAAATAAGTGATCAGGTAAAGTTTGAGTACTTCTTTAGAAAGGTGGTTTAGCAAATCTACATTCATACTAAAGTAAGTGATTCTAATTATATCTTAAGGATAAATTTAAAGGTAGTTTATCCATGTACCTAGGTAATGTCAGTGGTGTGAAACTGAGAAGGAAATCAGAGCTTTGGGTCATAGTGGTCATTGGATCACTACACTCAGGGCTGAGTAAAATAAAATTCCTGGAGGTTAAATGGCTTGAACATACCATAGGCGAGTGGCAGAGAGACAAAGAACACATGCACATCACTTGACTCCTAGCCCAGTCCTTTTTCCATTAAACTACATAGCTCATTAAGTTGTTTTCTATTTTCTGGCTAGGACATATTACTAATGAGGTCAAGGCTGTGAATTTAATTCTTTTACTGACCAATTAGGTTTACAAAGGAAAAAAACTGTTCAGTGGTCACAGACTAAATGCCTCATTCAGACAGGGTGACGGCTGTGTTAGTGGTCAGAAAAAGAAACAGGCAAGTGAGTCTTGAAAAAAGCCATCATCACGACTCAAAAACCAACTCAAAGTAAAAGCTCTGCACAAAGCAGGTCAGTGGGTCATTAAAACAAAGTCCACAGAATAGAAACTGACTAGAATCACTCCTTTAGAGGCTAAGTTCCAAGCGGAAGAAAAACCCCCTATCTTCTTTGTTCAATCGTTGTCTCACCTTTCCATTGAACCTAGAACATGAATGTGAATACAGATCTGTTCATGCTCACAAATGAGAATGAACTTTTAATGCCACACATTCGGAAGACAGTCACTGTTACTGAACAAGAAAGAATGAAAGCTATCTACTCTTAAGAAATAATCCCTGCAGAAATTTTTTGCATACAAAAGTGACCCTGTTTCCTCAGAAACAATAGATTCTTTGAAATAAATACAGATTCTAGATTAATCCAAGCAAAGTAAAATATGTTCCAGATAGTGATGTTCTCATTAGTAAACCCCAAATCTTAAAGGAACATGCATCCTAACAAGTTAGAGTAGCTAATTACTTTTTAAAACTTTCATTTTAAAATCAAGACGTTTAGAAAACAGATGTTTTGGCCATTTGCTTATTAAACTATAAATATTAAAGCAAAAGTTATTTAGAGATACGATACACTTATGGCACTCATAGCTATTAGCTCTTTCTTTCAAATGGCAACTTCAGACATAATAAACACTCATAATCTTCTTGGTTTATTATCCTAGTTTGTAAGATTTTCCATTTTTAAAAACTGTACTGATTTATAACCTTCCTTGCTCCAAAAAGGATTCAAGGTGGGGTTTTCAATTAAGTTTATAGAAAAGCATATCCTCCAAACTTTACAGAGTCAGGAAAAAAAGCTAAAAGCTTTTTATCATAACCTTTTAATTTTATCCTCTTGCTTGCGGGCATGCTGTTTAAGTAAAATGTTCTCATCATGCAAACGCAAAAATCTGTCTTCCAGTTCCTCACGACTGATACGTGACACTGCCTGGCGAGACTTCATTGTCCGTGTTGTTGAAGTTTCTGCAAAAATGCCAAGGTAATTAATAGGAGGATTACTTAAAATAGCCTCTAAACACAGTAACTGTCGATATTAACATAATCTCTGATGCACTCATCTCAGGTTTTTTTGTGACCTACAATTAAGACTGCTTTAGAAAATGTTACAGCATTGTTCACACCACTGATAGGAGGTAAGAACAAAAATCTTTGCTGTTAATACTTTATATGCAATATTAAGGATTTGAGCAACAATCGTTTCCACTCAAAAAATGTACTCAAATAACAATGTAAGATGGAACTTACATCAAATAAGAATGAAAGATGCAACTCTGATTCAATAAAGACTTTTCAATTTATATGCTGAATGTTGAAAAAACTAAATAAAAAGTCGGTATCTGTAAGTATTTTTTTCAAAGGTAAGAGTTATAACAATAACAATATGATTAAGATATTTTTCTGAGCTATGGCTTATAGAAAATAAACAATAAAATCTGTAAGACCAAGCAAACAAAAACCTTCACAAATCATTTATAAGCTATCATATATTTTTAAAGAACTTTTACACCTTTTAGCAGGTGTGTATGTATTTTTTTACATATGCTTAAATTTGCTATTTTCCTGTGAAGCTGGTCAATTTTCAACAGTCCTCCAAAAGAAACAAGGAACAAATGGACAAAGATTAAAGCCCTATGAGGCGGTTACTTAGGGCAAGACTTGAACTTAGGGTATCAAATACTAAAAAATAGCCTTGTACACTTAAAATTATTTGTATTTTTAATCCCTGATACTCCATCAAAGATCTAAAGCAAAGCTTATAGGGCTTCCTTGGTGGTGCAGTGGTTGAGAGTCCGCCTGCCGACGCAGGGGACGCGGGTTCGTGCCCCGGTCCAGGAATATCCCACATGCCACAGAGCGGCTGGGCCCGTGAGCCATAGCCGCTGAGCCTGCGCGTCCAGAGCCTGTGCTCCGCAATGGGAGAGGCCACAACAGTGAGAGGCCCGCATACCGCAAAAAAAAAAAAAAGCTTATACATTCTTTTTACTTTTTAAAATTTTTCTTGTTTTTTATCTTTTACTTTTTTTTAAACATCTTTATTGGAGTACAGTTGCTTTACAATGTTGTGTTAGTTTCTGTTGTATAACAAAGTGAATTAGCTATACGTAATACATATATCCCCACATCTCCCATTCTTTTTACTTTTAACAATAAAAGCTGTATAGTCAAATTTATCTTTTTCAATGAACCATATTTTGACCACCTTTCTGTGGTAGTTCAAGGTGGCCACTTGCAGTGTTTTGATTAACAAGTGTATGAAGAAACCTTAGTGGAATATATTTTACATCACAGCCTTCTCAATGACAAATGTTATGGAATGACAGAATGGCTGACACACCGTACACACAAACAAAAACACAGCTCTACACTCTATATTGTTCCTTAAAGCAGTCCTTTTCTTTCTCAGTTTGAAAGTGCTTTTTAGCTCTATAGCAACCACTAAGTGATAAAAGGACAAAGAAAACCACTAACGTGTATTAATTTGATAAAACAAAGTCAATATCACTTGGCTAGCAAACCATTTTGAGATATTCTACTTGAAAGGCAAAAATGTTTAAATATGGCATTTCCTCTCATATAAAATTTAAGCTGAAAGAAACATTTTAATGGCGAATGTGATTTAAACCAGGCAATTTGGTTTGGAGGCTTGGTACTCTCTGTGTCGTTTCTACTGATGTGTGGAATTTTAAGATGATTTATAACAATTCTTTATCAGAACAGAGGGGGATTTTACATTTTCTATGAGCTGCTGATAATTGATGCATGCAGTAAAATACCATATGTTGTTCTAAATTCTCCATCTTCTTGTTTAGTCCAGTCAAGACTATATAGTTACTTAAATGGCTTTGTTTGTACGAATATCAGAAATACTTTAAATTAAAAGTAAAGAAATTACTGATCAAAGTTCATAATGGTAATAAATAACAGCTGGCTGTACCTTGTAACCCTCCCATTCCAAAGAGATTTAGACCTGTATCTTTCACAGGCAGGTCTCCTGCAGTCTCATCAGTTGGACCAGACATTTTGTATCTGTGGAGAAAAGAAAATTCAAATAAAATCTTTCCAAGTTGTAACATTAACTATGCAATGGAATGAACCAAATAAAATGAATAAGGCACTAGAACTTTAATGGACATCTTATTGCCCACATGTGCTGCTTGAAGAAGAGGAAAGCTTCTATTTTAAAAGTAATACTACATTCGGGCTTCCCTGGTGGCACAGTGGTTGACAGTCTGCCTGCCGATGCAGGGGACACGGGTTCGTGCCCCAGTCCGGGAAGATCCCACATGCCGCGGAGCGGCTGGGCCCGTGAGCCATGGCCGCTGTGCCTGCGCATCCGGAGCCTGTGCTCCGCAATGGGAGAGGCCACAACAGTGAGAGGCCCACGTACCACAAAAAAAAAAAAAAAGGTAATACTACATTCAATCATGGAGCCAGTGGTCCTTTCAACAGTATATTTCCTATCGTTTGCTTAGGAAATGAGGTAAGATTATCATTCTTCCTTTTCTCTTCTTCTTTTTCCTCTATCTGAAACAAAAACAAACTCCCCCAAATTTAAGAAATACCTCCTCTCCATCCTCTACCCCCTTCTCTGCTCCCCAAAGAAAGAAGGTATTTGGAAAAAACTCAAGTCAGGAACTTAATTCAAATGGTTGTTTCTCTTACTTACTGGCCGGTCAAGTCACCTAATCTTGCTGAGTTTCAGTTCCTTAATTAAAAAAAAGAAAAAAACAATTCCTATCTCACAGAGTTATTTTAAAGGTAAGTGAGATGGTAAATTAAAGGCATACAGCACATTTGCCTGGGATGTTCATATCACTTGAATATTAATCTTCAGCTTGATGCATAAAGGAGTGGGTAGTTCCAAGTTTTGTGAAAGAGGTTTCATAAATTCAGCAGCTGGGTTTGTTTTTGTAGTGTCCTTTGTTGCCATGAGGCCTAGGTCCCTACCTCCTAGTAAGTCCCAGGGCTTCCTACCTCCACATACATGCTGTCCAGCTAATTCTGGCATTTTTACAGTTTCTATTCTTTACAGAGATGCATCACAGTAACTTAGTTTTAAATGCGGATGTGAGTGGTCCATGCAATGTTTAGTAATGCAAAAAACCAATGAAGATGTCCTAAGGCAGAGGTTCCCAATCTCTAGCACATTGGTCCTAGAATGTAAAGTCTGAGAGAGTAGCAAGCTGATTTGTCTCGTTTACCTCTGTATTCTCAGAGCCTGGCACAGAGCTGGGTGCATAGCTGGCATTCACTAAATAGTTGTTGAATGAATGAATGAATGAATGGAGTCCTTGGAGCTTCAGGGTCTGTGGAGCCAGAGATGGTTTCCAAAATCTTGTATGCATATGTATACATGCATCATCTTTTAGAGAGAAGGTTAATAACTTTTATTATAACTCATCAAAGATTTCGGACCAGTGCATTTTTACTGTGACATAAACAACTAATAGACATATGCCTGGGAGATCATCTACTTCTCTTGGAAACACTGCCACAGGAGAGGTCAATTTAGGAACCAAATTAGCAAGAAGTTTAAACACAGGACACTTGTGAAAATGATAACTTCTCCATGATAGAGCTATGGTGGCTTTTATAGTAACAGTGATGATGATGATGGTGTTAACATTTATTGAATGCTTACCAAAACGTGCCAGGTGCTCTGCTTATGTGAATTAATTAACTATCTCACAACATCCTTGTGAGGTTGTTACTCAAAATGTTTCCTACTTTACAAATGAAGAAACTGATACACAACTTGGGTAACTTGCCCAAGGTCACACATCTAAGAAGCAGTTGTCTGATCCTACTTTTGACTGTCACAGCTGGGAAGCAGGGGACCAGTGTTACTGGCATCTAGAGGCCAGAGATGATGCTAACTATCCTATAACGCACAGGAAGCAAAAAAAAAGAATTATCTGGCCCCAAATGTTAATAGCGTTGAGGTTGAGAGACCTTGCACAGTGCTGCGATGTCTCACCAACACCGTGTCATGCGATCTCTCCTGGCTCACGGCGTGCCACTCACACTGTTCTCTAGGTTCTTCAAATCCATGGTACCCTTGTCTTGCTCGAGGCCTTTGCACTAGCTGGCTCCTCATTCTTTGGAACTCAGCTGAAACATCACTTTTTCAGAGAGGCCTTCCGTGAGCATCCTATGTTAGAATACTCTTCCAATTTCAGCGCTGTTTATTTCTTTTACAGCAATCATCTCGATCTGCAATTATCTAATTTACTGGTTCATTACTACTTCCTCTTCACTAATAGAGTGCAAGCATCTTGAGACCGGTATCAGTCCTGTTCAAAGCTGGTTGGGAACAGTGCCTGGCACAGGGTGGGTGCCAACATTAATGTTTATGGAATGAATAAATGAATACCTGGCACTGAGACTAAAATAGTAAACAAAGTCTCCACCTTCATGGAGTTAAGAGGCTATGGGGTCATCACGATAAACAAATAACTGTAAAAATTAAGCAAACAATAGGTCACTCAAGAGGCTTAGGGTCTCCCAACCAATTCCTAATCCAGGGCAAATAAGCGAACTGTTTGTGTGACCTTCTACTTGAAGAAGGACCTGGAGAAGCACGGCAATTAGCCTCAACGCTGATCAGCTAGGGTTTAGGGCTGGGACAGAAAATTTCAAACCGGTGCTGGGGGTGGGGACAATGGGCGGGCTGCGATTCGGGCCTGTGGAGGTGGAGGTGTCTCGAGCCTGGCTTCTCTTCACGCGATTAGAACTCCAAGGTTTCTCCAGGACGTAGAGCACACCCCAGGACCCCGGCCCGTGCTGCAGGTAGAGCGGCGGCAACCTGCGCCCCATCTATTCCCCGGGAGTACTCACCGCCACTCTCGCCCCGCCGCTAGCTACCGTTGCTATAGCGCCGACGGCGTGTGGTGCGGCCGGCCTAGAGGAGCACGGGAAAAACATGGCCGGCCCCGTTGCCTCCTGGGAAATGTAGTTCTCTTCGGGCCCTAGCACGCCAGCTGTCGGACCTGGGAAATTGTCTTGCTCCCAACCCCGAGGCGCATTCCGGCGTCTCCGCAGTGCATCCTGGGAGTGGTAGTTCCCGCGGCTCCGAGGGAGAATGGCGGCAGGCGGGAGCAGGACGCAGAGAGAACTACATGGAGGAGGCGGGGTGTAGGGCGAGGAAGCTACGCGACTAGCAGTGGCGAAGGCTGCTGTATCGGCAGCATGAAGCGGACCCCGACAGCCGAGGAACGAGAGCGCGAAGCTAAGGTATGTCGGGCTCTCCGGAGTCTGGGATCTTTCGGGCACTTGTAGCTGGGGGCTGGGAACCGGAAGGGCCTGGTTGAAAGGTAAGCGGATCCATGGTCTTAAGCCAAGGGATGACAAGGCCTTGTCAGCAAGGGAGCCAGAGACTTCGGGGGCTCTAAATTCGTGCTGCTCGGGATGCAGGCCTGGTCCTGTTTGACCAGCTCACATGAGAATCAAGACACCATTTCCTTGTCCTGCTTCTGCACCTCATTCCTTGGTTAAATTTGTAGCTACCCATGTGCCTGAGTTTACCGGACTCTCAGGTGCCTGTGATCTTATCAGTTGTGCTTTCTTTTTCGGTAATGGTTTCTGAGGACTGACATCGGTTTAGGTGAAATAATCTGTGCGGTCAGATGTGTGTATTTGGAACAGTTGTCTATGTTGTGTCTTCGGCACAGTGGATATGGATCTTTAACTACAATCCCATTTTCTACTTTTGGGGTTCACCCTGTAGCATTTGCTCTTCCATGAGATTACAATAATAATAGTAATAGAATTTTTCTGTTTTTAGCATTTATTACGTGTCAGGCTCTGCGTTTTCATAATATTTATATTATTTCATATTCTTATCGTAACAGATTGCAAGTTAGATATTATACAGGTGGAGTATCAAAAGTCCTGTTTTACAGATGAAGACTTGAGGCTCAGAAGAATTGAGTGTTTCCCTCATTCCGCAAATCAAGTCCTATTTATTTGTCTAAATATATTGGTAATTGGGTCACTTGTTTCCATCTTCACCACCTTGGACCAAGCTACCATTACCTCTTCAATGGACCGTTCCAATAGTCTCCTTATTGGTCTATATTCACTGTACACCCAAACACTCCTTGCTCCCCTTCTGTCCCGCCTTCCACACAAGAATCTTCTCTACACTGTGGTGTGTGAGCTTTTCAAAATGCAAATCTAGGGCTTCCCTGGTGACGCAGTGGTTGAGAGTCCGCCTGCCAATGCCGGGGACATGGATTCGTGCCCCAATCCGGGAAGATCCCACATGCCGCGGAGCGGCTGGGCCTGTGAGCCATGGCCGCTGAGCCTGCGCGTCCGGAGCCTGTACTCTGCAACGGGAGAGGCCACAACAGTGAGAGGCCCGCGTACTGCAAAAAAAAAAAAAAAAAGCGAATCTAATCATGGCCCTTTCCTTCCTACATCTTCTGCCAACCACCTGTTTAAAAATATTTCATGGAATTCCCTGACAGTCCAGTGGTTAGGAGTAGGCGCTTTCACTGCGGTGGCCTGGGTTCAATCCCTGGTTGGGAATTAAGATCCGGCAAGCCTCCCAGTGCGACCAAAAAAAAAAAAAAGAATCTGTCATGGTTTTCTGTTGCTCTTAGGATAAAGAGGAAACTTCACATGCTCACACTGTTTTGCATGTTGTAGACCCTACTTGCGTCATCCACAGCCTCAGTAGACATGACACCCTCCCTGCTCTCTGCCCATCAGCCACTTTGGCCTTCTTAGAAGTCCCTCTGTCCTGTGCTTTATCTGGTTACAGGGCCTTTATACGTGCTATTTGTTGCTCACTCTGTATCAGGCAATTATTGGATGTGAGAACCATTGGTAAATGAAATAGACACTGTTTGTGCTCTCATAGAATTTAGAGTCCTACAAGTGAACTCACTTTGTCTTAGGGCAATACCTCTATGGAGTTAAAATATAAAATGTGCTCTATTATGACCCGAGCTATAGCCAAGTTTCACCAGAGACCTGAAGTTTCCATGTTTGATTCTGTATGTGATAAAGGCAGTATATAAAGATGGGTACAAAGGGGAAAGATCCTTCTGCATTAGTCTACAGCAATTCCAAGAAACAGATGTCACACAGTGGTATTGTGTGTAATGTCTTTCTTACCTTTTGGGTTTACAATGAAAGTTATTCATTTCTTCTGTAAAGACTTATTTAGCACCTATTATTTGCCAGACACAGGGATTCTGATTTTGGCTAAGATAGAATCCCTGCACAAGGGAGCTTTCATTCTATTGAAACCCTAACTGTTGCCTGTGAGGTAGTTGTTAATGTCATTCACACTTGATGGATGTTGAAATGGAGGCTTGTAGAAGTTATAACTTGCCCAAGGCCACTTGGTTGCTCTGTGAAATGAGGTTTTCTGACTCCAAAGCTTTTTTTTCCATTTTCTGCTTGTAAAACATGTTGAAATGATACAGCAAGTTGTCTGCCTGTTTACTTAAAAAATTTATTTGATCTTTATTTAAAATTTATTTATGAAATATTACTGGTTGGAGCAAAGTATAGGAAATTAAGTTTTAAATCTTAAATATAAAACGATAAAATGTTCATTTACTCATGAATTATCTTCTCTTTTTCTAAAGGAGGCGTTATTTACGTACCGTAATGTGCATCCGTTTAGTGTACAATTTGATGAGTTTTGATGGATAAAAACACCTGTGGAACCACCACCACAGTTGATACAGAGAACATTTTAATCCCTTCTAATAGTTTCTTCTTGCTGGTTTGCAGTCAGTCTCTTCCCTCAACTTGGCTCCCAAGCAACCACTGATAGGTTTTCTCTCACTGTAGATGAAGTTTGTATTTTCTAGAACTTCATATAGGTGGAAGTATACTGTATGTATTCTTGGGTCTGTCTGCTTTCAATCAGCATAATGATTTTTGAGATTGATTCATGTTGTTGCGTGTATCAGTGTCTCATTCCTTTATTTTGCTGATTAATTGTCTACTGTGTGGCTCTGGCACATTTGTTTATTCATTCACGAGTTGCCGAACATTTGGATTGTTTCTGGTTTGGGGCTATTATGAAGAAAGCGGCTATGACCATTCATGTATAAGTCTGCATTTTCATTTCTTTTGGATGAATACCCAGGAGTCCACTTGGTGCGTGCTATGGTAGTTCTATGTTTAACCATATAAGAAACCGCTAAACAATTTTTCAAAGTGATTCTCCCATTTGTATTAGTTTCCCAGGGCAGCTGGCACAGGTTCCCACAAACTTGGTGTCTTAAGACAACAAGAATGTTTTCTCTCACTGTTCTAGAGATATGTCTGAAACCAAGGTGTCGATGGGGCCTCTGAAGGCTCTAGGGGAGAATCCTTCCTGGTCTCTTCCAGCTTCTGGTGACTCTAGGCATTCCTTGGCTTGGGCTGTATAACTTCAATCTCTGCTCTAGTCTTCCATGACTACCTTCTCCGAGTTTCTGTGTCTTAAATCTCTGTCTCTTTTCTCTTATAAGGACACCAGTCATTGCACTGAGGACCTACCCTAAATCCAAGATGATCTTAATTTCATTATCCTCAAGGTCCTTAACTTAATTACATCTGCAAAGACCCTTTTTCCTAATAAGATCACATTGACAGGCACCGGTGGTTAAGACTTGGCCATATCTTTTTGGGGGATGCTATTCAAACCCACTATACCGTTTTACATTTCTGTCAGCTGTCTGTGAGAGTTCTGGTTGCTCCATAGCCTCACCAGTACTTGGTATTGTCCGTCTTTGTCTTTTAAATTTTAGCCCTTCTAGTGGGAGTGTGGTGGTATCTCATTGTGGTTTTAATTTGCATTTCAGTGATGACTAATGAGGGTGAGTATCTCTTTGAAAAGCTTTTTTCCATGTGGTAGTATCAGTACTTTGTTCCTTTTTATTACTGAAAAATGTACTATTCCGGGCTTCCCTGGTGGCGCAGTGGTTGAGAGTCTGCCTGCTGACGTGTGTTCGTGCCCTGGTCTGGGAAGATCCCACATGCCGCGGAGCGGCTGGGCCCGTGAGCCATGGCCGCTGAGCCTGCGTGTCCGGAGCCTGTGCTCTGCAACGGGAGAGGCCACAACAGTAAGAGGCCCGCCTACTGCAAAAAAAAAAAAAAAAAAAAAAAAAAAAGTACTATTCCAGTGTATGAATGTACCACATTTTGTTTAATCCATTCGCCAGTTAATGGATAGTTGGGTTGTTTCCACTATTTGACTATTATGAATAATGCTGCTGTGAACGTTTGTGTTCTACTTTTTATATGTACAAATGTTTTCATTTCTCTTAGGTAGATATCTAGGAGTGGAATTGCTGGGTCATGTGGTAAATCTGTGCTTAACATTTAAAAAAAACTGCTGTACTGTTTGTTACGGTCTGAATGCTTGTGTCCCCCACAAATTTTCTTGTTGAAATTCTGACCCCCCAGGTGATGGTATTAGGAGGTAGGGCCTTTTGGAGGTGATTAGGTGGTTAGGAATGGAATTAGTGTCCTTATAAAAGAGGCCTGAGAGACGTCCCTTGCCCCTTCTGCCATGTGAGGTTACAACATTAAGTTGGGAGTCTACAACCAGAAGAGGGTCTTCACCAGAATCCAGCCATGCTGGCACCCAGATCTTGGACTTCCAGCCTGCAGATGTGAGCAGGAAATTTCAGCTGTTTATAAGCTACCTAGTCTATGGTATTTTGTTACAGCAGCCTGAATGGACTAAGACATTGTTTTACAATGTGGACGCACCATTTGATATTCATGTTTGAGGGTTCCAATTTCTTAACATCCTCATCACTTGTTATCACTATCTTTTTGAAAGTGGGTGTGAAGTGGTATCTCATAGCGGTTTTGCTTTTCATTTCTCTGATGTCTAATGATGCAGAGCTGCTTCTTGTGTGTTGGTTTATCAGGTATATGTCTTCTTTAGTGAGGTGTCTGTTCAGATCTTTTGCTCTTTTTTTTTTTTGGGTTGGGTTATTTGTGTTAATATTAAGTGTCATGAGTTCTTTATATTTTCTGGATATAGGTCCTTTGTCAGCAATATGTATGGTGAATATTGTCTCTCATTCATTTAGTTTACTTAATAGTCTTTACGAGCAGGAGTGTTTAATTTTGATAAAGGTCCAATTTATCGATATTTCTTTTTATGATTCATGCTTTTTGTGTCATATCGATGAAGTCTTTACCTATCCTAAGGTCACAAAGATTACTTGTTTGCTTTTTTCTTTTTGGTTGCGTTGGGTCTTCATTGCCGCGCGCGGGCTTTCTCTAGTTGTGGTGAGCAGGCGAGCAGGGACTACTCTTTGTTGTGGTGTGCAGGCTTCTCATTGCGGTGGCTTCTCTTGTTGCGGAGCATGGGCTCTAGATGTGCGGACTTCAGTAGTTGCAGCATGTGGGCTCAGTAGTTGTGGTGCACAGGCTTAGTTGCTCCACGGCATGTGGGATCTTCCCGGACCAGGGATCAAACCTGTGTCCCCTGCATTGGCAGGCGGGTTCTTAACCACTGTGCCACCAGTGAAGTGCCTCCTGTTTGCTTTTTAAATTAAACTTCTTACCCCTATAATGGGTAATTGCTTTTGGTTTTCCTTTTCTCTTTGAAATAAGTTAGAATATATTTTCTTCTTGTGACTGCTTATGTCATAGACTTTTATACAGTTTCCAAGTCTGGAGGGTGAATAAAAAGGTTGGATTAAATAGTTAGCTTTTTATGATAACATTTATTTAATTTGTGTTAAAACATAAGAGGGTACCAAAGTATATTCATGCATTTTTTTTTTTTTTTTTTTTTTGCGGTACGCGGGCCTCTCACTGTTGTGGCCTCTCCCGTTGCGGAGCACAGGCTCCGGACGCGCAGGCTCAGCGGCCATGGCTCACGGGCCTAGCCGCTCCGCAGCATGTGGGATATTCCTGGACCGGGGCATGAACCTGTGTCCCCTGCATCAGCAGGTGGACTCTCAACCACTGTGCCACCAGGGAAGCCCTTCATGCATTTTTAAAATGAATTTTTTTACAAGGCATGTAGTGGAATAGTCCAGATTAGTATTTGATAGGCTGAGTTAGAACCATGACCTCTAAAATTTTTTTTGCTGTTGGACAGAGAGTTGGCACCCTGTGCCTCAGTTTCTCCAGCCAGAAAATGGAGTCAAGAATAGCTGCTTCTGTGAGTTGCTGTGAGAATCTAGTATGATTAGGTTTGGCCATTGTGCCAGGGACAGAGTAGGTATGGCTTTGATTGAGGGTTGCCCAAAGAACCCTTTGCTGACATAAGGCTGTCCCCATTTTTTTTAGATGATATTATTTTGAAATGATTTAAAATTTATAGAAGAGCTGTAAGAGTAGAACAAAGAGCCCTCACAAACCTATCACCCAGATTCAGAACTTGCTTACATCTTGCTACATTTGCTTTATAGCTCTCTCTCTTTCATATAAATACATGAACTATTATTATTTTTTTATGAACTATTACAGAGTAAATTGGAGACGTCAATCCTCTTTACCCCTAAATACTTCAGCATGTATTTCCTAAGAACAAGGATGCTCTCATATATAAACATAGCCAGTTGTCAATTTCAGAAAAAGTTAACATTGATAAAATACTCTTATTTAATCCAAAATCCATATTTAAATTTTGCTAATTGTCCTAATAATATCTTTTATAGCTTTCTTTTTTTTTCTGGTCCAGGTTTCAATCCAGGGTCATACGTTACCTTTAATTGTCATGTCTCTGGTCTGTTTTAATCTCCTTCAATCTGGTCTCCTTTAATCTCCTTTAAATTGGTTCCTCATCCTTTCTTAGTCTTTTATGACATTGACATTTGTGATGAGTAAGGCGCTGACCTTTGTGATGAGTACAGGCTATTTTGTTTTGTATAATGTCCCAGTATTCTTTTTTTTTTTTTTTTGCCTTGCCGTGCTGCATACGGGGATCTTAGTTCCCTGACGAGGGATTGAACCCGAGCCCCCTGTAGTGGAAGCGCAGTCTTAACCACTGGATGGCCAGGGAAGTTCCCCTGTATTCTTAGTTGTCTGATATTTCCTATGATTAGATTCAGAGTATGCATTTTTGGCATGTATATTTTTAAGGAAACATAGGGACCACTAGAGATCACAGATTTACAACTTACACATTCATCCTGCCTTTGAAGGTGTTTTATTTGGCGCAAATGAACTGTGTTTGAAAGTTGCCAAATTATTTTCCAATGTTTAAAAGTTGAGAGATTACGCATAAAAGTCTGGATGGCTGGCTTTCTTGAAAAACTAGACTATCTGGCAACACTAGGCATGCATTTCATTAACTAGAGCTGAACAGTGGCTGCCCCTTTAGATGAGAATGTACTTTCCATTCTGCCACGCTCCAGCATTGCCCATTTAGTCACAGTGGAGTGGTTTAGAGTGTGAGGCTTTAGAGGCAGATCCCGGAATAGAATCCTGCTCCGTCATTTGCTTTAAGCAACTTAACTTCTCTATACCTCTGTTTCCTCATCTGTAAAACTGTGGTGGTATTTATGATTTTGATGAGGGTGAACTGAGATATAGGTAAAGCACCTAGAACACTGTGGTGTTGTTATCACCGTCATCTCATTGTCATCATCATTACCACCTGTCTAATCCCAGTAGATATTTAGCCTATATTCAGGCCATTCATTCTGTGAACTTATAGTATATGAGTGTCTAATCGGGCAGGTTTTCTCTACTGGGGTCACACTAACTTCTTACCCATTCGTCCCAAATGGTACTAGTGATGTACCACCCTTGGAATAATGGAGAACATAGTCAAACTATTTTCTGTGTTCCTTGGTTCAGTTGAGGAACCCGGTTAAAAGTGCCAAGTAGGGTACTCAGCACTGGGGACACATGGGTAAATATGGCAGATTTGGTCCCATGGGACTGGCTGCCTTACCGTGGAAGATAGATAATTAAGCAAGTACCAGCAGTAGAGTGGTGCGTTTTACCATGGGAATGGGACATGGTAGCAGGGAGGATCTACTGTGGTATGGGGGTCATGGAATTTCTTCCTCAGGAAGATCTATTTAACATGGTCTAGGGGTCATGGAATTCCTTCCTAAGATCTCTTTAAGGATGTTTCCTTACAAGAGGCCCAGGACTCCTTTAGAGGTTGTTCAGAAATATTAGAACTGTTCTTTAGTTCTGGAATGAAAAGATGTGGATGTTGAATTCCAAGCTAGTGTCAAAGGTTCTTATGCTGGCTTGGGTGAGATCATCATTTTTTAAATTATTGAGAATAGAAACAGTTTAAATTTATTACTGAGAGGGTTATATACTTAATGGGAGCATAATAATGTTGTTTGAGAAATGTACATTTTAACTTTGCAGTGGAGAAAACCTGGCAGTCACTACCTCAGCCAGGTGATCAAGGTCAACATCATCAGTGGCAACAAGTCATGTTGATGACATGACCCCTTGATCTGTTTAATTAATAATAAAGTGATTAAAATGGTAAAAAAATGTATATTTTTATTAGTGAAGGAATATAGCCAGAATAGATAAGCCTGCTGTTTCAAATAAAAATCCTTTAAAAAGTCTTCCATTTTTAGTGATAATTGTCTTAATATCATTTAACAAGGTAAACCTTAAGTTATAAGGTATAATGAGTTATAATAACTTAATAAAAGGAAGTTTGTTATTTATGTATGTACCCACTGGGTTTTTTTTTTTTTCTTTGCGGTACGCGGGCCTCTCACCGCTGTGGCCCCTCCCGTTGCGGAGCACAGGCTCGGTTCGCGCAGGCTCAGCGGCCATGGCTCACGGGCCCAGCTGCTCCGCGGCATGCGAGATCCTCCCGGACCAGGGCACGAACCCGTGTACCCTGCATCGGCAGGCGGACCCTCAACCACTGCGCCACCAGGGAAGCCCTGGGGTTTTTTTTTTTTTTTTTAACCTCAATTTATTTTATTTTTGCAGTTTGGCACTTTAGTGAAGTTCTGAGAAGGTTCTTTTGGCCCCTACCTTCCTCATGGGCCATGCTGGATTATTTCACCAGTTTATCTGATGGTAATTTAGGAAACTAAATGTAGGACATTTTTGGTGGTGGACCAATGACCAAGGAACTTAAGAAATTGAAACTTCGCCTGACAAATTCTACTGTGTGTTTTTTCCCCCAAATCCATCTTTATCTTTGCTTGATCTTTCTTCCAGAGTATGGGTCAGCCTTTAATCATCATTTAATAGGTAGAAGAAAGGTTAGTTTTATTTGCTCATAGTTTTGAAACCACTTAAAATACCCTCCTTGAGTAGTTAAACCATTGAGTCACAGTGAGTTCTTATTACTTTCTATTATTTCCAGGTCTTTTTCTTTCTTTTCTTTTTTTTTTAATTCAACTGTAATTGATTTACAAGGTTGTGAGGGTTACAGGTGTATACAGGTCTGTTTTTTAACATTCTTAATCTTAGTGTTGGTTTTGAAAACTAAATCTTGTCATTGGAAAAAAAGTCTTAATACACTTTCAACAATCATTAACTTCTCTGAAGACAGTGCATTGGTGCCTGATTCATCCTTCGATCTTTCCAGTGTACCTGGTAGAGGGTCTTGCACATAAAGGAAATGTATAAGTATCTTTTTTTGTTGTTTTGCGGTACGCGGGCCTCTCACTGTCGTGGCGTCTCCCGTTGCGCAGCACAGGCTCCGGACGCGCAGGCTCAGCGGCCATGGCTCACGGGCCCAGCCACTCTGCGGCATGTGAGATCCTCCCGGACCAGGGCACGAACCCCTGCATCGGCAGGCGGACTCCCAACAACTGCGCCACCAGGGAAGCCCCTAAAGTTATTTTTAAAGTGTGACTTTCTAACATCTCGAAGAAAAGAACTTTACAGTTGAGATGGTACTTTTGGAGCCTCAAAAAAAAGGCACAGTTTGGAGAAGATGAATTTAGAGTTCTGCTAACCTCATTCACTTATTAACCTTTGGTTACAAACTGATTTTGGATTATCTTACAAAATTGTCTTGCTAGCTGATTTTCTAGTGTAAGCTGGGAAGAATCTGGGGGACTGTTGGGTTGGGTCAGGACATGTTCAGGAGATTAAGATGTACATTGCTAGGAACTTGTCTCCAAACATTTGCCCTTGGCATTGTGTTTCTCTGCAAGACCAGCATGTGTTTGAAAGCTGAACCTTGAGCATAGGTTTGAAAGCCTATATAGGCTTGTATTTTTGTTTATGCTACAAGCATCTGTCCTGTTGCCATGCCCATCATGTATTTGCCCTGTAGTTTGGGAGAGGACCTGCCTGTGAAGTGACGTGCCTTCCTTTATGTTAAAGAACCACTCTGTGGATAAGGGTCTAGGTTGAGACCTTTACATCTGGTAGAAACCACATAGAAAACTCAGTTTGAAGGGCCAAATTATGTTGCATCCGGTCTGAGGAGGAGATTTTGTTGCCAGTGCGTGAGTGTTTTCATAACTGTTTGTGATCAGAAAATTCAGAGCTCTGATTTCTGCATTAGCCCTAAGTCTGCCCTTTGTCACCTTCATTTAGCGACTGGATCATTCAAGGCTGAGCCTCAAGGGCCAGCATATCTCCAGTAATAATATAAAATGGGCTGATGTGGCAGCCTTAACTCACTCTGCTGAATTGGGCATGATTAAAGTCTCAAGGCTGCATTAATATGGATTTTCTCTTTCCATGTACAGCAGTCCTTTATCTCACTGTTTCCCAGTTTGCCATTTTTTGAAAACAGAGATGGAAAATTTTGCTGATGATATATTTTTTTCTGTCAGCACGAATGTTCTGCTTTTCTTTTTCTTCTTTTTTCTTCTTTTTTTTTTTTTTTGCTTGAAAATAGCACCAGGCAATGAATGCAGACATTACAGTTTCCGTGGGCTCCAGCCTGTTGTCATGTCAATCTTGTTATTTAGGTAAATAGCGTGCCATTTTTTGCCGACTCAGCAGCCAATATGCTGCGAGCAATTTTTGTTTCAGTCACATGATTGGCTGGGAACACTATAAATGATACAAATAATTGGGAAATCATAGTCATTGTTCTCATAAAACCTGATCCTGGCGTTGGAACCAGCCAGGCAGAGGAGTTGCATGTGCAGCCCCGAAAGGAAAGGATGGGCAGCCAGGGTGCCCAGGTTTTAAATTCATCAGACCCCTGCTGCTTAAATTGCCCCAGCTGTTAATGCTGGAACCATTACAGTAATGGACTCAGCAAATGAAGGGGAACGAAGACACGCACACTTTATTACCAGAGGGGCAATTTTCTTTTCATCTGTAATAGCAGTGGTGCCTCGTATTGATCAGCCCATCAAGATACTAATCCTCTGTAAAATTACTCGTTATAACTGAAAATGTGTTAATCCAAATCAGTCTGTGTCCCGACTGCCTACTTACTGTTGAATACAGACTATCAGATGGTTTATTTTTCATGATTTAAAGCCTCTGCCCTGGAAATGGTTGGCGTTTCCCCCGCAACACCGAGTGCTTAATCTTAGCTCTAGCCCAGGGTTGTCTTTTTGTTTTAAACAGAACATCACCCACTTAATTAAGGAGTGAGTGTCTGTCTTGCTGTCTGAGTTATGCTGGTGTTTTACGTTCTTCTGGATTTATTAAGCATCTTGTTTTACATTCGGTCTGTGGTTTGTGCTGTAAATAAAAGTAAGCCCATCTTGCACACATTAGAAATTTGCAGGTAGCAAAATGTCAATAAGTAGCAGGGATGGAAGCTTCTTTGATTTACACTTCAGGCACCAGGTTGTGCTTTGTCGATTGAACCCATAGGCAGGATGCATCCTGGTGTCTGCTGTGTAGCAGATGTGTTTTTGCATCTTTATCTGAGAAAGTTTATGGTTATTTCTGCCTCCTTAGTTCAGTAGATTGCCTTTTAGACAATGAGGCATAGCTACTCCGCCCCCCCCATTGTGTTTTGTGAGACATGGCTATAGCTAGATATTATTTTATTATAAGAAGACCTGTTAAAACTGAGTTCTATCTTCCTTGATATTCAGAATTTTAGGAGTTACTCCTTAAAACTTTCATTTTTTTATTCATTATAGTCTTCATGTACATATATATTTATTTGTACACAGACTGATGCCCTCTTGGCAGTATTTTTATTTTCTCGAATATATTGTCATTGCTCAAAGCATTTGTGTGGCATTCTTCATAGAGTTCATTCAGAAATTCTTTTTTTTTGCGGTACGTGGGCCTCTCACTGTCGTGGCCTTTCCCGTTGTGGAGCACAGGCTCCGGACCCGCAGGCTCAGCGGCCATGGCTCACGGGGCCCAGCCGCTCTGCGGCATGTGGGATCTTCCCGGACCGGGGCACGAACCCGTGTCCCCTGCGTCGGCAGGTGGACTCTCAACCACTGCGCCACTAGGGAAGCCCTCAGAAATTCTTAATGAGGACTTTCTTTGCCAGGAATTGTGTTAGGGGCTGGAGATTCAAGGATGAAAAAGAGACAGTCTTTGCCATTGAGGACCTTAGCTCAGTTGGAAGATAGGCACGTGAACAAATAATTACAATAATGTAGTATTGTAAATGTTAAAATCCACTTGTGAATGTAGTTCCTGGGAGCAGATATGAGTTATGGGCACAATAGCAAAATCAGCTAATCGATTTTTCTTGCTGTGTTACCAAAAGCAGAATTAAACAGTTTAATCACACTTTAAGACTTGCATCTGAATGATTCCCAGCTGTTTGAAAGAAATCTCATCTTTCAGGAGACTTGTTTACTGCCCTCTGGGGACAGTCAAAAGAAGGCTTTCCAAAAATGTTATGCTCAGTGACCGCATCTTTGGATATGTATAGAGTTTCCCATGGAGACGACTTTAAAGGAGATAGTGCTTATTTGATTGCTTATGTTCTGGCATTATATTATAAGTCAGTCTTGTTGCTTTAGAGTATAGTTGATCAAGAGAGACAGTAACCTGTCCTGGTTAAGAGCATGGATTTTGGCCAGCCTGCCTTGTTTTTCCCCTAGCTTTCCTTATTAGCTGAGCAATCTTGGGTAAGTCACCTAATCTTCTTGAGCCTCAATCTTCATCTGTAAAATGGGGATAATAATAGTTGTGAGCATTAAATGGTTTAATATATGTAAAGCATTTAGAATAGTGATGGGCATATATAAGTGCTATGTATATAAGCATTAGCTATTATTACCGTGAATGTGACTGTAGGTAATGAAATTATTTTCCACATGTGGCTTATGAAAGGCAACTTTGTAAATGTATGACCACAATATGTGTGGCATATAAGATGGTGAAGCATTTTTTATTTAGAATACTATCTTTTCCTGATTACATAATTTGTTATTTTAGAAAAATTTAAAAATATGGAAAAATACCAAGCAGGGAAAAATAAAGTCTCCTATAATCCTTTAGAGATAACCACTGTGTAACTTACTGTATTGGTATATTTCTTATAATATTATTATTATGCCTGTCATATATACAATATGTGCAGTATGATCCTAATTTTATCTAAAATATATTTATGATACATATTTATACAAGAGATATTTTAAACAAAAATTGGAATCATAATGTATATATTTTGTATTCTGGTCTTTTTCACTTACCAGTATCCAGTATATTGTGAATATTTTTCCATGTCATTACAATTATAGTATAGTATTTCATCATATGGATTTTCTTCCTGCTATTATAAATTATCCTTCAGTGACCATTCTTGCACATAAATCTCTGCGCAAATCTCTGGTATTTTCTGTAGGGTAAATTAAAGGAAGGTGAATTGTCGAGTTAACATTTGTAAAGATTTTTGGCTTATATTGTCAGATTGCCACCCAGAGGGGTGATGCCGGTTCCACTCTAACAAGCAGTGCATGAGAATGCATACTTGGTACATCCTCTCCAACACTGGGAACTGTCATAAGATAAAAATATTTGCCAATTTGGGAGAGATGAGTAGGAGCTCATTGTAGAACTAATTTGTATTTTCTTAATTACTAAGTACTGTATGGTTGAATTTACTCCTATTGTGATTATTGGCCAGATATAGTTCTTTTGTGATTTGTTTATTTATATAGCCTTCATTCATTTTGCTAATGTATGTCTTTTCTTATTGATTTGTAAGAACACTTTATAGATTAGGGATATTATCATTTGTTAATCATGTGCTGGAAATATTTTTCCTCGTTTGTTTATTGCCTGCCTTTTACTTTCGTATTTTTGTTATTCAGATTAACGGTCACTTATACGTCCTTCTAATAATTTTACATTTTAATTTTTTTCGTATAATTCTTTTAATGCATCTAGAATTTAGTTGGTGTATGATATGTGAGAGATGTCTAATTCCTCCTAAATGATTAACCAGTTATCCCCACTGCATTTATTGACTAGATTGAATGCCAAAATACTCAGATCTGCTTTTTATTCTGTTAGCTTTGTTTTGTCCGTTATTCTGACACACCATTTTAATTACCAGAGTTTTATGATACCTTTCAGTATCTGACAGCACAAGGCCCCCATGATTATTCTTTGCTTTGGAAGTTCCTTGACTCTTGCACTGAGAAGGCAACTTAAAATTTTTTTACAGAGAAAGTTAAAAATCACTTTTTCAAGGTCTCCTGTATATTCCACCAACCCTTTGGTATTTTAATTGTTACTGCATTAAATTTAGAGTGTAATTTGGAAAGAGCTGAAATACTTATGGTAGATAAATTTTCTTATTTAACAGTGTTATCTGTCTTTACATTTATTTAGGCTTTCTTTTATGATCCTCAGAAAGTTTTGTAATTTTATTCAAGTAGGTACTATTTATTACCTTCTGGGTTTACTCCTGGGTGTTTTACGTATTGGAGTACTATTTTTGGTTATTATTGCAAATGGGATATTTTTAAATTATATTTTCTAAGTAGTGCTTGAGAAAGCTTTTCTTGTATGCTATTTTTATAATTGGCCACAATATAGGATGCATCCTTATCATTCTAACTTTTTTTTTTTTTTGGTTGATTTTCTTGGGTTTTCTAGGTGTATAGGAGGTAGATAATTTAATCATTTGCAAATATAACTTGGTCTCCCCCCTTTCAGTAATTATACTCTCCTCTCCTTTTTTCTCTTGTGTTATTACGTTGTCTGGAACCTCTAGTGGCTATAGCAGATAGTCATGCCTTTAATAGTGATGCTTTGGGATTCTAGTGTTAAGTATAATGATAGTTGTTGGCAATAATCTTTGATTTTTAGTTTATTTTTTTTCCCCTAAGGACTGAGGTTGAATTTTTATTGAATATTTTTTGACATCTATTTAGATGGTAATGTCTTTACTTCTGTGGATAAGATATAATCTCTTAATATTGTTTCTAATATTGGTTCCTTGTGATAAATCCTACTTGGTCACATTATATTGGCCTTTTAGCATACTACTGAATTCAACCTTTTTGTATTTCAATTAGGAAAGTAAGATGGGTCTGTAGCTGTGATTACCAAGGAAGCTGGAAGGTGGTACCCCTGGGGGAATATCAGAATCTTCAGTGAGGCATATTTAATATACATGTTAAGGTCATTATTCATACTAGAGTTAGTGAAACTTAATAAAGCTCTTTTGGCTAACGTAGAGCGAGGTAAAATGGATAAAAATATTGAGAAATATTTCTTTTTGTGGTTTGTTTTGTTAAGTTTTGATGCATAGTTAAGCCTGTGTCATAAAATGAATTGCACCATTTTCCTCCTGTGCTCTAGAGCCATTTACAGAACACCAGCATTATTTGTCCCTGGAAGTTTGAACTAAATTAACTTGTAAGACTCATCATGGGATGTTGGGGAAGATCATTTTTGGATAACTTTTTCAATATCTTTTCTAGTTAATGGCCTATTTAGTTTTCTTTTTGAGTAAATTTTGGTCATTATGTTTTCTCAGAAATTGAGGTTTCAAATTTATTGGCACGGTATTCAACATAACATTCTCTGGTTTACTAAGATAGAGTTGAGCATAGTTTCATAGTTTAAAAATTCCATATTCATTTTATATCTCCTTTTAAATTACAACTTTCTGTACACATATATTCTCTTCAAAAATTGATTATATTTGTCTCTTTTAAAACTAGCTCTTGAATTTGTTTATGCTAATTTATTTATCTCTGCCTCTTTCGTGTTTCCTTCCTTATGCTCTTCTCAAACTTTTTGTTTTTATTTTACTAAATTCTTGAGAGGAATATTTAGTTCATTTATTTTCATTCTTTTTTAATATGGAAAGCACTTCAGAATCTTAAAAATAATTTTCTGTGTTTCTGTAGCAATTTATGCATGTTTTTGTAGCATTTATTCACTATTGTACTGATTTTTTGTTAATCTCTTTCTCCTCTCCTTAGTTTTACAGACTACATTGTATTTATCTTTGTACTGTAGTGCATGTAAAGTCTTGAACACAACACTCCCTAAGTAACGTTTCTTGAATGAATATCAACCTCTCCCATTCTCTCCTTCCCCCCCCACCACAGGAATTAACCAAGTCCCAAACTGTTCATTGTGTTGTGCAGACTTCAGTAGCTCTTTACATGAGGTAGTAGCTGCTAAAGTGGAAGGAGCACTTCACTGGTAGTTAGGAGGCTAAACTTCTGGTCTTAACATGTGTCACTTACTAGACATTCATTACCTGGTATGAGTCCCTCAATCTCTGTGATGTTTCCTCATCTTTAAAATGGGGATGAGCATCCTCTCCCCTCTCTGCTTCATCTGAGTTGTTGTCAAACAATAAAGAATGTAAAAGAACTTTGAACATGAAAAAAGTTATACAGATGTAAATATGATTTAAAATAAAAGGCTTTTAGTATTCTTGTCTTATCCACCACTCTACCAGCCCCACTTCCCAACAGAGAAATTATCAAGTTTTTTGAAGCAGAAACTCTTAAAAAATATGTATGTGCATTATATATATTGTATAAAATATATATAGTGTCCTCTGAAATATCTACCACAGAATTTTGTTGGCAAATTTAGAGTAAATATTTGTTGATTGAATGTTTTCTGAGGCTCACTTTTCAACTGCTCATTACCGAGTGATCCTTAAGTTTGCGAAGACCTAGGAGCCCTGTACCCAACCTTGGAATTTCTAGTTTACTGTGAAACAAAAAGCTTCTAGTTTATTGGAGTGACCTAGACAGTTGAATCAACACACAGTTAGTGAAATGGATGTGCATTGTTTGAGGACATCAACTTTTTGGTACAGTCCTATTTCCTCTGCAGAAAAAAGCTGCAGACATACTTTCTTCCCCAAATATAGACTAAAAAGCTAGTGTAATCTACATAAATTGATAACAAATTATAAAATTGGTAAAAATTCTTTTCCATTTTCATAAGTCTGAGAGCAGTTGTTTTAAAAACGTTCTTATTTGACAGAAGAATAAATGTATGATTATTCCTTCCCTTTCAGTTACTGTTACATTACAATTTCATTGCTTCCATTGCACTGAGATTTATTTTTAACTTATTTTGTTTATTGCTATGGAGGGGTGATATTGTGTCACCGTCTCTTTTACTTAAGACTTTATCATTGTAAATCAACTTATACTTCAATTAAAAAAAAGTGAAGTAAGTCAGACAGAGAAAGACAAATATCATATGATATCACTTATATGTGGAATCTAAAAAAAATGATGCAAAAGAACTTATTTACAAAAGAGAAATAGACTCACAGACATAGAAAACAAATTTATGGTTGCCAAAGGGGAAAGAGGGGGAAGGGAGGGATAAATTATATAGGTAAATTTTATCTATATATAAAATAGATAAACAACAAGGACCTACTGTATAGCAATATATTCCATATCTTGTAATAACGTATAATGGAAAAGAATCTGAAAAAGAATATATATTACATATATATGTGTAACTGAATCACATCGCTGTACACCTGAAACATTGTAAATCAACTATACCTCAATAAAAAAAATAGTCTTTACATGTTCCTTGAGGAAATGAATGCCAGCTGATAAGTCAGTCTTAGATTAACAGGTTGCTTTTAAATTGCTAAATGCCATCCACATGCAGAGTGGTAGTATTTTTCTGTGTAATTGTTAAATATTTTCTTTAAAAATAGCACTCACTGAAGGGTTTCATGTAACGACTGAAATTTTTATCATGACTTCTAGTGCAGCATGTGAGCATATAGTACTCCTCTTATGCCCTCCACGGCCCCTAACAGTTCATTGCAGCTGGATAAAGTTCATATAACTTTAAAAACACAGATACCCTTTAGGCTACTTTTAAAGATTCCTGTGAGACTTTATATGTCCAATAATTGATGGCAAATTCTGTTTGGTTGTTTTTAAGCTCAAACTCTGAGGATTTACAAAAAAAGTTTCATGTCGGAGCACTAAAAACTAATTTGATGATGATGTATTAGATCCTCCCATGCCTGAGGAATTGTCTCCAGTTCCCCCTGGTTCATGATGCTTTTGAGGATTAATCTCTTCATCTCTTCCTTTCCTGACCTTATTTCCTATGTCAAAATGTATGGTAATAACAGTAGGTATGCCTGTGGTACACTTGCTGGTGTGTGGTACACTTGCTGATGTATGGTACCCGACGTCTTGGCATTGGGTCATATTAAATTTGGCATTTTATTATTAATTGTATCTATTAGTGTTTTATGTAATTATCTTTTTCCTAGGGAGATTATAAGCTCCCTCTGGCCAAGGGCCATGGTATAAATTTGTTTTATGTATCTCACAAGGTACTAAAGATAGTTGGCATTCAACATTTCTGGTCAAATGGAAGCATGTATGGACTGGAAGGTGAAGTTGTTTGTTTTTTTAACCTTACAGATCATTTATTTATTTTCACCTCTCGATTTGTTCTCTATCAACAATAGAAAATATTTTGTTTAGAAACGTTTTGTGTAAAACCATATGACAGAATAGATCTCAGGGAATTGTATTTGTGGACTGTAGGAAAATCTTAGAGTTTGGTGGCCCTTTACCTATCACTGTTGTTTTTTTAAAAGAGTTATATCCAAACCACCTATGTGTCCCGATGCATTTTGCCATTTCATCTACTGCTCTTCCTCCTGTTTTTATTTAAGACTATAAAGTTACTTTAGTGTAAGTGCTGCTGTCACCTTTGCCCTTAGCTAATCAAATAGTTTACCTTGAGGGAAACATTTATCTCCCGCTTTCATTATTATTATTTTTTCAGCTGTAAAGATATATATTTTATGTCTGCAGAAAGCTGTAACAGTGAAACGAGGTATTGATCTGCTGTATTTAGCAATTTCTTTCCACCTTGCCATCAATAGCATGTCAGCATCTGTCTGTACCGTGGTTGACCTCACAAATAGCTCTTTATGCTCCCGTTGGATTCAAATGATATAGTATGCTGAAAACTAAATCAATGAATGATTATAAAGTTTTTAGTACTGTTTCATGACCCAGAGGCAACTGGTACTCTTTGCAGATTATAGTTCAGTGTACAATGAATATGGTCAAGTGTGTGTGTCTGGCTGTTGTTCAGCCGAAAGGAGGAAAGCAGGACGCCAGCTTGGGTTAACTCATCTTCTAAACCAAGGACCTCACAGCACTTAGGCTCTTCAGTGAAGCATCTCGCCTTACAGAATCAGACATAGAGAAAGCAGTCCCTCCATTTAGTTGAATATTCCCTCCCCTCCCCCCCGCATGTAACAATGTTTCTAAAATTATTTGCGCTTTAAGCATATAGGTTTTTGCTTTCATTTATAAAAGGAAGGTAAAACTAAATGGTGTGTCACTATATCACTGAGGACCTAACAAAAAAGGCACGTTGTAAGAGGAGGGAGAGTAACCTTGGTCTAGGTCTAACGGGACTCTCATTGGCTGCTATCTGCACCTGGAAGAAATACCAGGATACTGCCGTTGAGGCCACATTCTTCGGCCTTCATCCTACTTCTGGGAGGTGTGCTCACCTTCACTGATCTGTGGAACTTTGAAATAGTAGGAGTCACTAATTTGACTTCTTGTGAATGTTGCTGAATCCAGCAACGTTAAAAAAAATTTTTTTTTTATTGAAGTATAGTTGATTTACAATGTTGTGTTAATTTCTGCTGTGTAGCAAAGTGACTCAGTTATACACATATATATATTCTTTTTTAATATTCTTTTCCATTATGGTTTATCCCAGGACACTGAGTATATAGTTCCCTGTGCTATACAGTGGGACCTTGTTGTTCAATATTTTTTTTGAATCTTGCTGAATCTTATTGTATATATGAAAGAACCTTTTAGATATTGGACTTTGGGATATGTGGAAAGGTGGGGGAGGATAATAGGGAGTGAATGGAGAAAGTGAATACCGAGCGAGCAGTTGTCATCCTCATCTTTTGGGGATATGAATCAAATGTATTTCTTTCCAAGAAAATGCCATTTTGATGTATTCCTTTGTTCATCAACCCAGTAGAAAGTTTGACAAAGGGTCTTGAGGAATTCATTTATTCATGCATTCCTTAGACATTTATTGAGCATCTACTATGTCCTGGGCTAGAGAGATTGGATATGAGGGCGAATCCTTCTTCTTGAATGTTTGTGAAAGACTGTCATGCTCACCTTTATTAAACCCAGAATGTGTGTGCCTGCCTTACCCCTACCAACTGCCATTACTTGCCCTCCCCCCATAAGATATTTGAAGGGGGGAAATAAATGATGGACCACAGGTCGATATCCTGTGTGTCATCTGCATGAAAGTGGGGACCCCTTCATTCAACATCACAGAGCAGGAAAGCCTGAGGAGGGAATTTAGCCTAGCCCTCTGAATCTGGGGTTCACAATGACAGATTCAGGTATCACACCCTCTTTTTCCTATAGTATTGACTTTGCTGATATTGTAATAATTTGAGCATTGGACTTATCCATGTAAAGTTTTTCTTGGGATCTGCTCAAGGATCTGCCTCTCCTAAATTCTTAGTTTACCTTTGTTACTCATTGTGAATCTGTGACTGGTTAAGCTGCTAATCTGTTTTTGAAGCCATTTAAATTTTTGTTCTTTATTATCCCTTAAGAATATGAGTGCCATTAGTTGACTCTGTACAACCTAAAGGAGTATTTCCTTTTATGTGTCCTGTATCAGTTCACGTTAAAGTTGGAGATTTGCAACCCAGGTCTAAAATAAAAGGATATGGGGAAAGAAGTTCCTGTCTCTGAATTTAGTCTTTGTGATTTTGTGTACCATACATGCCTGAGTACTAAGTAAGGGATTTTCCCCCTAAAATTATCCCTCAGGAAAGAAAAGCCATCTCATATTCAAATTCTTATCAAGTCTCTTGTATTGCAGAATGCTCACTTGGCTGCTTTATTTTGAACAACAATAGGTAATTGTGGCTTGAAATATTTTTCTCAATCAGAGCTATATAGGGTAATTTAAGTTTATACACCATGATTTCTGGTTTTGTCTGGGAGTGGAAGGTTGGTACATGCTCATATAGTACTCAAAATAACTTACACTTGGTTCTCTGCAGCTCTGTATTAGAGACTAGGTATGTTCTTGTGGCTATAGAGCAGAGGGTAATTAGTTGACCTCTGTCTGTACAAGCTTTAATATTGGGGTGTCTTTGTAAGCTTTGTTCTTTAGAGTTGATAGGTTATCTCCTGTCCCCAGGCTTCATTAAGGAAGCGTGGGTGATAGTGATCAGGGCTTAAACACTGACTTTAGTGCTGCAGTTGGTGTAGACCAACACCTTCATAGAAGGTTCATTTTCAAGTTCATACCTCTAAGGCTGTCTCTGATGAGGGCCACTTATGGCTCTATTTGTGGATAGAAATCCTACTGTTGGTGAAAAGGGTGTAAGAAGACCTGTTTAACTTAATTCTTGATCCTAGCCAGTCACTTTTAGTGACAGTCCTCTGGCTTCTGAATAAGATGAGATATTTCTTTTTACTCAATAAAGATAAAGGAGAAATCTCTTTGTTAAAATGTGTTAACACACACATTTGAGTGGGGTCACGTAATTCCACTGTATAAAAAAGCAATAAGATCTCAAACTTAGAATTGTAGAAGGATGTGTTTGTGTTGTGTGCTAAACTCTGAATCATTTGTGAACTATATTCTTGGAACACACTCAAAAAATTATAAAATGTTTTGATAAGTTACTGTGTA